>NW_021823846.1:0-21020 GCF_006345805.1 Octopus sinensis | reverse complement strand
CGCGGTTTCGATTCTCAGACCGGGCGTTGTGTGTGTTTATTGAGCGAAAACACCTAAAAGCTCTCCGAGGCTCCGGCAGGGGGTGGTGATCCCTGCTGTACTCTTTCACCACAATGGCGGTGCCCCAGCATGGCCACAGCTCAAGAGCTGAAACTGGAAAAACAAAAACAAACAAACAAATATACCTGCATATATATGTATATATATATGCATGTATGGGTACAGGACATAAAAAAACGTTGAAGACAGTGAGAAACGAAAACATAAAAATAAAAACATAGAAATGACCTATTTTTGTCTTTGGAACAACGAAAAAAACAGAGAAACGAGACATGGAACAAAGAATATTTCCCTTCTTCAGTTGTCTCTGTTTCATCTACTCCGTATTTCGGATATATATATATATATATATATATCTTGGGATGGTGCATAATTATTGCGGCTTTTTTTTCAATAATTTTTGTTCAACAAAAACAATAACAATATTTAATAAAAACATCTTTAAATGACGGTCTGGCCGTCTGCCAAGCAAATAGTAAGCAGTAATTGAAGAGGATCCACGAGTAAAAAATTGTAATTTGTGGGTCTGTATATAAATTTTGTTTAGTGAGAGAGGTACCTGTATTTATTGAATTTTTCAAGATTTTCAAGATTTGTATTTGGTATTTATGTTAAGATTATAACAAAATTGTTTCATTGTTAGTTTTTCACTAACCTACAAGCAAATATTTTATTTCAAACATTTACATGTGCATATATGTGCTCCAGGGGTCCACAACCAAAATAAGTTTGGGAACCCCTGAACTAACCCTTCAATAGCATGTTCAGTGACTGAAACAAGTAACATACAAAAGAGGTACATGTGCATATACATACATATATACATATGAATACACACACAGACACACACATAACACATACACACACACACATACATATAAGAGGGATGACCTGTAAGTAGACATCCATTATGCTAGAAGATCCGCTATGGATGTCCACATAGTGGTCATCCCTCTTATATGTATGTAATATAATTTTTTCTGAAACTAGATTTTTCAATAAGCTAGACCACTTGTTTTATATTGATACTAATCAAATTAATATTCAATTTTTCACCTTTATTATTTCATATATACATATTTGCAAACAAGAAGAGAGTGTAGATTTATTCACATCCAAAGCTTTTAAAAAAGTTTTCTACAGCATATATAACAATGACCGATATATGTTTCAATTGCAGCAACTACATATTGCTCTATATGCAATTATACATCTTAGTCGCCGCAGTTTTATCAAGGGTCCATCACGTACGACATCTATACATACAAACATGCATACATACATTCACGCATTCACGCATACACACATACATAAGCTGAACTATATGTGTATAAATGTATGTATACATATAAATGTATGTATATATATATATATATGCATACACACACACATACATATATATACATACATATGTATATATATATATATATATATATATGCATACATACCACACACATACATATATATATACATACATATGTATATATAATATATATATATATATATATATATTATATATATATATAATATTATATATATATATATATATATATAAAAATTGAACGGAGACAAGAAGTGGAACGAACCGACAAATCGAAAACGAACCTGACGCGGGGCGCTGTCAGACAATAATGTGATAATTAAAAATATATGCATACATACAAACATATATGTACGTACCTAACATCTACATGTATTATACATGCATATATAAATAAATTTATTATATATGCATGTATATATACATGTAGATGTAGGTACGTACATATATGTTTGTAGTATGCATATATTTTTAATTATCACATTATATTATATATATATATATATATATATATATATATGTGTGTGTGTATGCATGTATACGTATGTATGTGCGTGCGTGTGTGTTTAGGTGTGTCTATATATGTATGTCATTATTTAGTTCTATTTCAAGATTTCTTGAAATAGAGAAAAAGCCAGCTTCTAACCAAAATCCAAGGTTCCTTCATTGGAATTTCAATATGAATAAGGTATTTTTGTATGTATGTATGTATGTATGTATGTATGTATGTATGTATGTATGTATGTATGCATGTATGCGTGCGTATGTATGTATGTATGTATGTATGTATGTATGTATGTATGTATGTATGTATGTATGTATGTATGTATGTATGTATGTATGTATGTATGTGTGTGTATGTATGTATGTATGTAATGTATGCATGTATGTATGTATGTATGTATGTATGTATGTATGTATGTATGTATGTACGTATGAACGAATGTCTTAATCATTGTGTTGTACACAGCACTGTCAATTCTACCTAGTGAGAAAGAGAGAAGGAAGGAGGGAAAAAGAGGGAGAAAGTGTGTGTGTATGTGGTGTGTATGTGTGTGTGTGAGATATAGAAAGAAAGAGATAGACGGAGAAAGAAAAGAGGAGGCGAGGTTGAGAAGGAAAAATGAAAGTAAAAGCGATATGGAAGTCAATGTGTAATTGTGTGAATATGTGAGTGGGTATGAAGCAGAAAAAGATGAGTGATAGAGAAGATGAAAGCGAAGTAAAAAGAACCCATGGAAAAGAAAAAAAAAATGAAATAATCACACTAATGGTTGATTGGCCTTTAGAATGGACATATACGGTCGCTAGTGAGATAGATGACCGGATAATACCACATTCACAGATCGCTGTTCGGACATCTCAGTAACAATATTTATACACAAAAAAATAACATAGAGATACTACACAATTGCACATCACACCGATAAACATGCACGCACACGCGTGCGCACATACATACACACGCATTTTTGTGTATGCATACATGCATACCCATACATGTGTGTGTGCATGTGTGCAATGTTAATGATTGCTTTTTCATTCAGTTATAATAACAACAATTTCCCATTGACCAGATGCGTTACTTTATACTTTTGAAGAGTACAAATTTATCATTCTTACACAAAAATATTATAGACTGTGATATCGAAGCTTCGGTAAGTTAAGTCAACGCCGGGCAGTCCGACAAAGGTTTAACTATCAAAACTTCGAAGTCACTTTCAATAATATTCTTGTCAGAGAATAATATATACCTGCATACACACACACACACATACACACACAGACACACACACACACACACACACACACACACACACACGCACACACACATATATAACAGTCAGAGTCAAAATCCATCGACAAGGTTGCAAAAGGGACGAAACTTTCGAAGAAGAAATATAAATAACGAGTGGGAATCGAGTGTGTTAGATAATAAGGCATAAAAAAATATGACTTTCCCCAGACAAAACAAAATATGCTTCAACACACGAATTCACAAAAAGAATCTTGGAAACCAGATACAAACACGAAGTATATATACACACATATATACATATATACACATACATACATTCAAATGTATCTGTTTGTATGTATGTATATATATATATATACATATATGTATATGTATGTGTGTATATACATACATATATGTATATATGTATGTATACATATACATATATAAATATGTATATATATATATATACAAACATATGTACATATATAATAACAATTTAACAAATAAAACATATGCATACATACATATATGTACATACCTACATCTATATATATATACATGTATATATATATATAAGAGTACAGGACACCACAAATAAACGTAGAACACAACGAGAAACGAAAACAAAAACAAACAAGGAAACACACACACACACACACACACACAACACGCAGAACTTACACATACGTATATGAATACATATATTACACAAGAAGTAACCAGCAGGTACTCCACATATATAAATACAGACATACACATACCGCAACGACATGAAGCAAATGTACACACTTACCACAATGGCACAGGATATATACATACAAACTTCTCCATAAACCGAAACTAAAAAAAAAATGTATATTTTATCGTTTGTGCATAACCTACATTATATTTTAGACGACGTGTTACCTACTGCGGCCAGAATTTTTATGTATACAATATATTTATTCTACAAAATGAACTGATTTCTTTGAACTATATGTGCATTATACAAATAAGTACATACGTACATATATGCATACATACATACATTCATACATACAACCCACCCCTCGAATATATATATGGAGAGAGTGTGAGAAAGAGACATATATATATAAACATGTATTTATACGTGTGAATATATACATATGTGTGTGTATTTTGAAATTTATATGTATTATATATATATTAATCTCTCTCTTACTCTCTCTCTCTCTCTCTCTCTATAAATATATATATAATGTATATATATGTATATATATATATATATGTATATATATATATATATAATATATATATATATATATATATATATATATATATATGTAGATACGTAGATATATTTACGAGCTATTAATATAGATATACAAAATTCGTGTAAAAGTGAGAAATAACTTATAATACACAAGTAGGATTATAAAGCAAAGAAGAAAGAAACATACAAATAAAACATACAATCAGAAAAGCGAAAGTAGGTGACTGAAAAAAAAAAAAAAGAATAAATATAAAGCGAAGAAGCAATGATGAAAAATAAGTGCATAAAGAAGAGACATGCACCAATGAAATAGAAGGGAAGCTTGCACACACACACATACAAACACACACACACATACACACAAACATAAACACACACAAACATACACACACACAGACACACATACACACGCACACATACACACGCGCACGTTTGTGTATATCTTCATAAATCATATGTATATTTATAATATACTTATAATCGCAGGAGTGACTGTGTTGTAAGTAGCTTGCTTACCAACCACATGGTTCTGGGTTCAGTCCCACTGCGTGGCACCTTGGGCAAGTGTCTTCTACTTTAGCTTCGGACTGACCGAAGCCTTGTGAGTGGATTTATGAATTCTTCCTATAAATATATCTATATATAGGAAGAAGTCACAAAAAACAAAACAAAACACAAAGACAGGTGGTGTAGACAACAAACAGATGTATTAGTATAACGCTCGGGAAGTGAAAAATTCTTTAACGTTTCGAGGCTACGCTCTTCCACAGAAAGGAACACAGGAAGAAGCAAGGAGAGAAATTAAAGAATGTGTAGTGGCTAACGGTCTATCTTGGCGAGTGTGTGCGTGTATGATTGTGTGTCTGTGTTTGTCCCACTACCATCGCTTGACAACCGATTGTGGTGTGTTTACGTCCCCGTAACTTAACGGTTCGGCAAAAGAGAATGATAGAATAAGTACTAGGCTTACAAAGAATAAATCCTGGGGTCGATTTGTTCGACTAAAAGGCGGTGCTCCAACATGGCCGCAGTCAAATGACTGAAAGAAAAATAGCTACATGTGCGTACGCGTGCGCGTGTTGGTTTATTATTTTAACGGTTTTCTAAAGTTGGACCACTAATGTACAGACTACATATACATACATACATACACACATACACACACATATATAAATAATACACACACACACACATATATATATACACACACACACACACTCTCTCTCTCTCTCACACACATATTCTCTCTCTCTCTCTCTCTCTCTCACACACACACTCTCTCTCTCTCTCTCACACACACACATATATATACATAGGCACAGGCGTGTATGTGTGGTAACAAGCTTGCTTCCCAACCACATGGTTGAGTCCCACTGCGTGGCACCTTGGACAAGTGTCTTCTACTATATATTTGTGTGTGTGTGTCTTTGTCTCTCTGTCATCACTTGCCAACCGATGCTGGAGTGTTTACGTCCCAGTAGATTAACGGTCCGGCTAAGAGACCGATAGAATAACTATTAGGATTACAAAGAGTAAGTCGTGGTATCGATTTCTTCAACGAAAACCCTTTAAGGCGGTGCTCCAGCAGTCAAATGACTTGACCAGTCACATGATTGAAACAAGAGAATAAATGAATAAACTAACCCCCCCCCCATTATTTATTTCCCACCAGGCCCCTCTAAACTTCTCACTCTTGACATCAAGAGCCTATACACGGTGATCCGAAGAGGGGCTGCGTGCACTCCAGCATTTCCTTGACCTTCGGCTCACCCCCCAACATGACACATCCACACTCCTTCGCCTGGGCTAACTTGTCCTCTCCCTTATCAGCTTCTCTTTCGCGGGTGATTTTTACCTGCAGTTCACGGGAGTGGCCATGGGAACGAGAATGGGCCCAAATATTCTCAAGTTTCATCGGTGCCACTCCTGAACTATACGGTTGTTATATTGACGACTGTATCGGTGCGACCTCACTCTCTCGTGAACATCTAGACTCCTTCCTCTCTTTTCTCAAATATTTCCATTTTGCCCTCCACTTCTGCATTATTCCCGACACTTCGGTCGCCTTTCTTGACATTTCGGTCAGCATTCATGACTCCACTCTCACCACCTCCATCCAACACATAGACTCACACTCATACCTCAACTTCTCATCCTCCCACCCTAAACACACCAAGCTCTCCATCCCCTATTCCCAATTCCTCCGTCTACGCAGGCTCTAGCAGTGACGACCATGACTCTGAGACTCAGTTTCAACTCATGGCTCGCCACTTCATCCTACGTGGATATCTCCTCACCACTATCCACATCGCCCTTGCCAGAGCACATTCTGTGAACCGTGCATCTGTTCTCTCCTTCCGCACCCGCTCCGCCATCACCCGTCTCCCGTTTCCTCTCACCTACCACCCCACCAACCTACCTCTCCAATGCACCATTTTCCGAGCCTTCCGGTGACTACAGTCCGACCCCCACTTCGCACATCCTCCTTAACCAACCCTTCCCTCCTTCAAATGAGTCCACAACCTACGAGACCTTTTGATCACAGATTTTTCCCTTACCCAACCTCCCATTCTGTCTCGTTCCCCTGCTCCCGCCCACGCTGCCGCACTTTTCCTTACCTCTCCAACACCACCCTCCTCACTGGCACCCAACATTGACCCTATCATATCACTGACTCCTTCACCTGCACTTCTAGCAACGTCATCTACTGCATCTCCTGCTCTCTCTGTCCTTTTCTATACATTGGTAAAACAGGACGCCGCTTGGCTGACCGGTTCGCGGAACACCTCCGAGACATCAGACTCTGCAACGACACTCCGGTCTCGCGCTATTTCCGCTCTACAGGTCATTCTATACTACACCTGTCTGTGTTCGGACTGTCCTTGCATAGGGGCCATCCGGATTCCCGTCTTCGCTGTGATTAATCTTCTCTCTTTGCTCCTTTGCGCCCCATGGGCTCAACTCACCTCCTCTCTCCTCTCTCCCTCTCACACGTACTCCCTCCCACCCACCTCTCCTCGCTTGCTCTGACATATACTTCCTCTCTTCACTCCTACCACTCCTCCCCCTTCATCATCACCCCTCCCTTGTTACCCAACCCCTACACATTCCAATCCCACCATCCCTATACATCCCTTTTCTATCTCTGTATCTGTCTGTCTCTCTCTCTATCTATGTATCTTTCTATATCTATCTTATTTGTCTAACTAGCTAGCTCTCTCTCTCCCCTTCTCTCTATATCTCACTCACTCTCTATTGTTTCTACGTTCATTTTTCAGACGCTATTGTTTTCACTTTAAGTTCAATCGCTTTTGTTTTCAATCACTATTTACAAACAACAACGACAAATTACTGACAGAGAGAAGTTCACAATTGCTGATGAAAGTAATTTCATACATAATCTACTGACAGAAGTAACTTCATAAATTTTACTTCAATCCGTATGCTTCGTTAGATTTGCCTACACATTTCTTATTTACTTATAAAACATTTCATGATTTACTTGCAGAAATAATTTTAATAATTTCACTTAAATCCGTATTCTTAGTAAATTTCCCTAAAAATTTCTTATTTACTTTTGTAACGGTTTTGTGTTTTTCTGTTCTTAACGGCTTTTTTCTGGTTCCTTCGATACTGGCTCTTTGGTTCACTAAATCAAAAATTTCGCTTCAACCCGTACAATCGTTTATTTTCGGTAAAACTTTCTTATTTACTTTCTGCCCGTCGTATTAAGAAATGTAATTTCCGTTACCCAGTTATTTTCCTTGTTTACTACCTTCGGCACCCGTGTACTTTTGTATACGTATATAACCATGCCTAGAAGGAAAGTGTCAAATTTGTCTACAATGTCAAGGTCAACCAAAAGAATGTCTCTGCCTAGGGAAAGAAAGACAGCCGCAGAAAGAGAAACATACCAAGAAACGAACAGACTGTGCATTACAAAAACCAGAACACCTCAAAAGTGATGCACAGAGGTATGCACGGCTGACAATGAAAAAGATCTCCACTGCAGAACTAAGAGCAGTTGCAACAGCTCGGAGAAGCAAATTTTATGAAGCAGCTTTCCATTATGATTCGGCAGTTCATTATGCAGATGACACTAGACTTTCCATTGGTGCAATTATAACTGAGGACATACATTGTAAAGCAATGGTGAAAATGTTAAACTCTCGGCAATCCTCGAACCTCCAGAGCTATTGAAGAAACTGTTGTCAACAGCTGAACAAGATTCCAAGCACTTTCAAAACAAAATTAGGCAATACAACGCTGCACTACAGATGACATCATATGGAGCCAAAAGAGATTTAAGTAAGTCAGGATTCAGGCAAAAATTTCAAGATCCAAGGTCAGATTTATCATCGGATTGGCTCTCTACTGCCTCTGTCAAACGAATCACCGAAATTGGCCTTTCATTGTTTATAATCTGCAATTGCTTTTTTTTTGTTACTAAATAAGCTACCACAAACGTACTTTTGAAATATGGTTGGGGAGTTATTAATGTAGGGAGTTGGTATCTCAGCTACCAGCAGTTGAGACCTGCGTAATCTTAACGGCGGTTTTAAAATTTCACTATTCTCTTAACTCGGGCAACGCCGGGTTATCTGCTAGTATATATATATATATATATATATATATATATATAATAATAAATATTAGGGATAAATCCAAATTTACAGGGAAAAAATCAGATTTAGGATTAAATCCAATTTTATAGTAAAATATTATATAATATTAATTAGAGACAAAACCACTATTTTGCAAAAACAAACAAGGAAAGACTTAATCAATACATAAAATTTTAATAAAAAGTAAAAAAACCGCCACTACAATTGGTTCATGTCTTGAACGACAATCTTCAGGTGGATTTCCGATTTTCAAATCAGTTTCAAATTATGAAACTGATTTGAAAATCGGAAATCCACCTGAAGATTGTCGTTCAAGACATGAAAGAATTGTAGTGGCGGTTTTTTTACTTTTTATTAAAATTTTATGTATTGATTAAGTCTTTCCTTGTTTGTTTTGCAAAATAGTGGTTTTGTCTCTAATTAATATTATATATATATATATATATATATATATATATATATATATATATATATACATACATACTAGTGATTCCAACTTGCAACAGCAACTTTATGGAATCGTACCGAGTTGTGCCGATATAATGTAGAATAAATGTAGTAGTAATAATAATAATGATAATAAAAAAAAAAATAAATAATAATAATGATAATAATAATAATAATAATAATAATAATAATAATAATAATAATAATAATAAAAATAAAAATAATAATAATAATGTTAATAATCCAAGGATGGAATATATAAATATTTTAATGTATCACTACGCCCGTTTCCAAAATCACATGTATTTATGACCGTAATCCGCATTCCTAGGATGATTACTATACAATTAGTAATATTCATGGATATCAGGTGAGTCTTTGTTCATGTGTTCATTTCTCCAGATGATATAGCATTAAAGTTGGAAGTGAAAAGGATTATTTTATTATCAATTATTTATAGGTGTATTGTTTTGAGTTCACATAAACAAATCCGTACTTTATGATATAGTTCGCAGCGCCTATCTTAGAACAGATTACAACAAAGCTTGCATTTCTTTTAGTTCCATACAAATATAACCAAGTACATGTATGTCATTTAGTTATTCGTTTCTTCTGAAATATCTGTCGTTTTTACAAGAGAAATTATTTTTGCATGTAAAAGTTTTGCACTGCAGTGTAATTATCGTTTTAATACTTGTTTTATAAATTCTGGACACCATTCCATATCTTTTATCTTTTACTGGTTTTAATCATTGGACTGCTGCCATGCAGAGGCACTGACTTGAAGGGTTTTATTCGAACAAATCGGAACCAGTATTTATGTTTCTTAAAGCTCAGTACTCAATATATCGACCTCTAGTGTTGAACTGCCAAACCAAGGGGTTGAAAACAAATCAACATTGCCTGACAAACAGTGGTGGGAGACAAACACGCATGCGCAAAAAACATATATCTATACACACAGATACTAACACATACATACATACATACATACATACATACATACATACATACATTCATACATACATACATTCATACATACATACATACATTCATACATACATACATTCATACATACATACATATATACATACATACATACATACATACATTCATACATACATACATACATACATACATACATACATGCATACATACATACACATATACACTACGTGCTTTCAGCTTCCAGTTTCAGTCAACCAAATCCACTCACAAAGCTTTGGCCGGCCTGGGGCTATAGTTAGTAGAAGACACTAGACCGAGGTGCCATGCAGGGAGACTGAACTCGGAACCATATGGTTGTGAAGCAAACTTCTTTCTTACCACTCGTCGGCGCCATAGAATTTATTTCTTGTAAATCATTCAAAGATATATATGGTCTGTGAGATATTGTTTTAGCAAAATCTTGATATTCTATAAATAAATTTATATTCTATAAATTACGTTATTTGTTGGTTTATTGTTCATGTCAATATTTACCTTCACGCCAGCAACAATGCACAGATTCCCTGGAGCTTATTTCCTTTGGTCCATATTTCATTCTACAATTTCTTTTCGCACAGTGCTGAGTTGAGAGTAAGTTTCGGAGGTAGAATTGGTTCTCAGCGCAGGTTTTTACCGTAAACCCAATCTTTAATATATTCAGAATATGTATGTATGTATGTATGTATGTATGTACGTATGTATGTATTTATGTATGTATGTATGTATGTATGTATGTATGTATGTATGTATGTATGTATGTATGTATGTATGTATGTATGTATGCATGAATGTGTGTGTGTATGTAAACAGAGATGAAATAGAGACAGACAGATGCATACATACATATATTACATACATATACATACATACATACATACATACATACATATGTATATATATATATATATATATATATATATATATATATATATATATATATACAACATATATATATAAACATACGCACATATATATGTATGTATACATATATATATAATACTCATATATATGGTTTATATAATATATATATGTATACCTAAAAACGTAACATGCATACACACACACACACACACATACACACACCACACACACCACACACACACACACATATATATATATATATATACACATATACATATATCACTTATATTCACTTATGCATATATCATACGCACACACACACACACACACCACACACACGCACATACATTCACACCCTATCCCAAACAAATACTCACACGTATAATATCTGCCGTAAAAAGTGTTTATAAGAGATTTTGACTATAAAATCTATGCCAGTTGATATGAGATGTATTGATATTTGCCAAGAAATATGTTTGTTGTAATATATATAGGAAAAGGACAATGCTAAAAGAGAACGAACTCTTAAAGATTATAGTGTGTAGAACTGTGAGAAAGACAGTATAATATATTAATGAGTGAAATTATTGACGAGGCAAAACTAAAAGAACAAGAAAGAATTGGTAAGGAATACTAGAAGTGTAAGAGATAAATGTGCGGAGAAAAGAGAAAAGACATACAATTTTATTGGTTGAATGGCATCAGCCTGCCAACAGTTGTGGTCGAGCAATATTAAAAGACTATTATTCAAAGTAACCTGTGCCAAATCACAAAATTTAACCAGTTCACTAATCTTTAAAGAGATAAAGATTGAGCAATTCTTTTTGCGCGGTATACTCTCGGAAATTATTTTGTGTGTGACTAAACAAATACTATCAGAAGTTTTCTCGCTTGAATAAAAGAAATGCAAATGGTTGAAGAAAATATAAATATTGGAGTCGATTAGTCTTGAAAATGACAAAAATACAAATTCTGTTATCACTCATCTAGTCACAAAATACAATAGCATTGCTAAGGGAGAAAAATTGCTATAGAAAAAATCGGACATTTGCATTCTGTGAGAAAACGTTTAAGTACAAAACTCGATAGAAATAAAAGAAAAGATGTCATCTAAACAAATGGTATTGTTTTGAGTCAGAACCACGAACAATGATAATTGGAGAATAAACTGAAGTTCCTTTAGATTTCTTGTATTGGCAGAAGCAGCTCTCCGATTTTATAACTAATAACAATATTGCACATCACTTTATTTCGGAGAAAAGGGCATACATAAACATTATTATAAATAAAGGTAAATCCATTTTATTTCTTAGTAGTCGGTTCTAAATTTTATCGATGATATCTTTATTATAACTTACATAATAAACAACACATCATCTCGTTCACTAAGTGGTTATTTGTTCTGCTTGAAAGAACAGTTAAATTTCCTTAAATCATGCTTTGTCTCAAAAAAGGAAAAAAAAAAAGATGGATAAATTATTTCACTATGACGTTCTAGATGTACGAAAGAACTATATGATCATTGTTGGAACGACTTTATGTTATTGGCCAGTTCCCTCATGGTTCCCCTGGGTGAGTTTAAACAGCAAAATCATTTTGTTTGCATTGTGACTGCATAGATTATTTTTTTATTTAAAGAGAATATTAATATTGTTTCCTGGGTGGGGAACTGATACCACGAGGAGTTCTTTTCAATGCTCTATTAATTTCGTCAATCTACTATCCTGGAAAAGGTATATATTTATGAAGTTTGGAGCACAGAGAGTTTGAATAAACACTACAATGCACTCTAAGCGACGTTCTAGCAACCACAATATGTATATACATATATGTACGTATGAATGTATGTGTGCGTGCGCGTGTATATACGCTTGTATAATATGTCGCATAGTCGGGGCGTCGAAGACTAAACAGGCGACCCTACCAGGCCTCTTTGATGAGAATGATATATGTTGTTCATCTTCTCATTGACGCCAAGCTTTAGCAGGTACTCCAAGAGCCAGCTGTGTTGGACATCGTTGTAAGCTTTCCTGTAATCTATCCATCCAACATCTAAATTATTTTTCCTTACTCGTACCTAGTTTAATATTCTACTATCTATATTTCTTGATTTCTTCCTATATCCTTTTTGCTCCTCTGGCAATAGATTCTCCTTTTCCAGGAAATTATATGCTTCATCTGCCATGAAGCCAGTTAATAGCTTCCAGTGTAATGGTAAACAAGTAATAGATCTATAATTGCCGACTTCCCCTATCTTTTCTTTATCCTTCTGCATCAAAATTGTCCTTCCTTTTGCTATCCATGCTGGTGTTCCATTAGCTATGCATTCAATATTAAAAAACAAAAACAAAAATAAAAAAAATAATAAAACGTCCGTATATAACTGTATAACAGGGAGATTTTTGAACCAGAAGTCCTGGACACCATCTGGTCTGGGGGATTATTTTAATACTATTATTATTATTATTATTATTAAAAATTATTATTATTAATAGAAAAAAAAAATAATAATGATAAAGGTTTCAAATTTTGGTGCAAGGCCAGCAAGTTCAGGGGAAGGGATAAATCAATTACATCGAACCCCAGTGCGCAACTGGTTCTTATTTAATCGACCTCGAAAGGATGAAAAGCAAAGTCGATTTGAATTACATGGTCAGTTCCACCGTGAAACTAACAAATTAAAAGACCAGGAAGCATCATGGAAGTGGCTCAGCGAGAGTGATCTAAGAATAATACTGAAAGCCTAATCATCACTGCCCAGGATCAGGCATTAAATACCAACTCAGTGCAAAGGAATATATACCAAGCAATAGCAACGAACCTCTGCAGAATGTGTGGGAAATGGGTCGAAAGCGCGACTCACATTGTTAGTGCTTGTGAAAGTGTTGCGCAGCAAGAATGCAAGTGCAGACACGATAAGGTAGCCCAAAACCTTCACTGGCTACTATGCCGGAAGTACGGATATGAGGTAACGGGTGCTTGGTACCAACATACCTCTGAAAAGGTAATCGACTAAAAGAAGAATGCAAAATCCTCTGGCACTTTCACTTCCAGACAGACAAGTGTTAGAACACCGAAGGCCGGATATAGTAACCTTTAAGAGGGACAAACAAGAGTACTTAATAATCAACGTAGCAATGCCAGGAGATCAACATATTATCATGAAAGAAAGAGAAAAGATTGTCAAATACGGAGACCTGAGAACTGAGATTCCTAAGATATGGCAACTACGAGAGTCAAACTTGAAGGTTGGTCCCTATTGTCATTGGAACATAGGATTCAATACCACCCAACCTGAAAAGAAACACCTGGAAACTTTAGAACTACCCTACTATTGCAAAAACCGGCATTACTTGGAACTGCACGCTTATTACGTAAAGTACTGTCTGTCTGAGGTCCTTATTGTGACTTGATAGACTATGCAACCCCCCGGTACACACAATATCTTCAATCAACAACATCACGATATCGGATACTGTGCGACGTCTTAAATAATAATAATAATAATAATAATAATAATAATAATAATAATAATAATGATGATGATGATGATATGATGATGATGATGATGATGATGATGATAATAATAATAATAACAATGTTGTTGCTATTTTCAAAATTACCATCTAAAGGTTTGTCTTGTAGCAGTTGCCGTTTGACTTGTTAAAATAAATGTTTATATCAAATGAAAGTTAAATTTGTTTGTTGCAGTATTGTTATTGAATCACAGAGAGAGGGAAGTTTTACAGGCACATATCCAGCTTATTATACAAGAGGAGGTTTAAAAAAATATTTGCGTTGTTTTTCAGTTTTAAAAGTTCATTTCAATATATGTATGTTTTAAGGCTGCTAGCTGGCAGAATCGTTAGCACGCTGAGCAAAATGCTTAGCGGAATTCCGTCCGTCTTCTCGTTCTGAGTTCAAATTCAGCCGAAGTCGACTTTACCTTTCATTCTTTCGGAGTCGATAGAATAAGTACCAGTTACGTACTGGGGTCGATATAATCAACTTGATCTCTCCTCCGAACTTGCTAGCCTTGTGCCAACATTTGAAACTAATATATGTATTCTGGTGACAGTGGACTATCAGGCGCAAATTCCCATCACAGCAGTAGTCAGCTTACGACTTCACAAAAAAATTAAGAGAAAATATAAATCTCGAGTATTAAGAACACTAGCCAAGTAGAAGAAATAATTCCGATATATTCATAGCGACACCGGCAGTTGTATTTACATGATCAATTTTGACAGTACTAAGAAGATCGATAAAAGAGGTGCAAAAATCTGATAATGACTGTAAGAGCAACTACAGCTGCCCCAGCGACAATAGTGAGACTGTCAACAATAATACCAATGACAACAGCGGAAACAAAAAGAATGACAGTGGAAAAGATTTCAAGAGCTAGTAAAGAATCTGGTTGGCTGTACATGGATTTCAATATCATGGCTGAAAAATGAAAGACGTGTAAGTATTGGTCAGTAGGGAACAAGAAACTCCACAAAATATGTGTGAGGAAATGGAAAATCAGATTATTACATTATCTTACAATACATTTAAGGCGTCTTGTCTTGAAAATTCCACAACACGAAAAGAAAAGAAATATCCAACAATCAGTGTAAGAGTAGCCATAACAAAAAGATCAACGTAAGTAACAATACCAATAAAAAATATCACTAGTTGGGTTGGTGTTTTTTGATGATTGTCGGAGTGTAGACGTTGGCCAAAGTATCACCAGCAACGGCAGCAGTAAATAAATAAGGATTTCTTTACCGCAAATGAACACCACTAATCTACAATAGAGCCCTCTCTATCACTTTTGCTCTCTTTCTTTCTTTTTATTACTCTCTTATTCTCTCTCTCTTTTCGTCTAGTTTCTAGTATCGTAAACAGGGATCCCAGTTCTCAATAATGTCACGTTGTGCAAGACTGAAATGAAGGAGAACTCGAACCCGCCAACCCTATCACAAGGGTAATTACTATACCAAGGTAATTACTATACTGATGTGGATGAAAGGCAAAGCTGACCTCGGAATTTGGATTCAGAACTTAAAGACGAAATAAATTCTGCAAAACAATTTGTCCGGCGTGCTAACGATTCTGCCAGTTTGCCGCCTTATGTGTCCCTGTAATCTCGTTTCAGGAGTGCGGGTAAGTCGATTACATCGACCCTAGAGCTCAAACGATGTTTATTTTATCGACTCTGAAAGGACGAATGGCAAAGTTGACCAAACCGTGAAATCTAAGCCACATACTGATTGATCAAAATTACATGATCAATTTTGACAGTACTAAGAAGATCGATAAAAGAGGTGCAAAAATTTGATAATGACTGTAACAGCAACTACAGCTGCCCCAGCGACAATAGTGAGACTGTCAACAATAATACCAATGACAACAGCGGTAACAAAAAGAATGACAGTGGAAAAGATTTCAAGAGCTAGTAAAGAGTCTGGCTGGGTGTACATGGATTTTAGTATCATGGCTCAATAATGAAAGACGTGTAAGCATCGGTCAGTAGGGAACAAGAAACTCCACAAAATATGTGTGAGGGAATGGAAAATCAGATTATTACATTATCTTATAATACATTTAAGGCGTCTTGTTTTGAAAATTCCACAACACGAAAAGAAAAGAAATATATAACAATCTGTGTAAGAGTAGCCATAACAAAAAGATCAACGTAAGTAACAATACCAATAAAAAATATCACTAGTTGGTGTTTTTTGCTGATTGTCGGAGTGTAGACGTTGGCCAAAGTATCACCAGCAACGGCAGCAGTAAATAAATAAGGATTTCTTTACCGCAAATGAACACCACTAATCTACAATAGAGCCCTCTCTATCACTTTTGCTCTCTTTCTTTCTTTTTATTACTCTCTTATTCTCTCTCTCTTTTCGTCTAGTTTCTAGTATCTCAAACAGGGATCCCAGTTCTCAATAATCATGTCACGTTGTGCAAGACCGAAATGAAGGAGAACTCGAACCCGCCAACCCTATCACAAGGGTAATTACTATACCAAGGTAATTACTATACTGATGTGGATGAAAGGCAAAGCTGACCTCAGATTTTGGATTCAGAACTTAAAGACGGAGTAAATTCTGCAAAACAATTTGTTCGGCGTGCTAACGATTCTGCCAGTTTGCCGCCTTATGTGTCCTTGTAATCTCCTTTCAGGGGTGCGGGTAAGTCGATTACATCGACCCTAGAGCTCAACCGATGTTTATTTTATCGACTCTGAAAGGACGAATGGCAAAGTTGACCAAACCGTGAAATCTAAGCCACATACTGATTGATCAAAATACAGTTCGTAAGATTCAGCCTGCTGAGTCCATCGGGGGATATTTAAAAGATAAATCCAGCCATTCCATTACAGTTGTCAGTTGTGGAACACGACTGTCACTAGGTAAACCTGATGACTGCGTAATGCACGAAAGTACTAGTTTGTTTCAATATTGCAAAATCGTAAAAATTTCGAATAATAAAACATGAAAATCAGTTGAAATTTCATTGATTGACGTGTGTGTGTGTAAGTATATATATATGTATATATATATATATATATAAGCGATTATATCTAAACCACACGCACACACACACACACATATATATATATACATATATATATATACATATATATATATACATATATATATATACATATATATATATACATATATATATATACATATATATATATATATAGGGGAGTTTACGAATAAAACAAAAGACGTAGACAGGTAGTGTACAAAACAAACAGATGTATTAGTATAACGCTCAGGAATAGAAAAAGTCTTTTACGCTTCGAGCCTACATTTTTTTCCTCTCCTTGTTTCTCTTCTTGTTTTTTTCTGTGTCCCTTTCTGTAGAAGAGCGTAGGCTCGAAACGTAAAATACTTTTTCTATTCCTGAGCGTTATACTAATACATCTGTTTGTTTTGTACACCACCTGTTTTCATCTTTTTTTTTTCGTAAACTCTCCCTATATATCACACGCTCACGTAGTCGCACATGTTGATCCTGTCATTTTTTACCACACACGAACTTCTCCACTGGACTCTCTATCTACCCTTTACGGAATCTCGTTTGGACACACACACACACACACACACACACACACACACACACACACACACATATATATATATACATATATATATATAAGCGATTATATCTAAACCACACGCACACACACACACACACACACACACACACATACACACACTACACACACATATGGATGTGATGGATGTATACTAAGATAATGTACGCTAACTGTTCAAATTGTGTGCCTTTATGAAATTGTCACAAATATCTTTTCTCAAAAAAGAATCTTCCACCGAATTTATATGTTTGAAACTTTTGTGGAAATGAATTCGTCTGTGTAGTGAGAACGTCCGTAATTAAAGCACAAAAGAAATTAATCTCTATTATCTGCACATTCTCCAGAGTTCAACAGGAGTTGGACGTCTCATTTCACCTCGGAACCTTTTGTCTTTTATTTCATTCCAACTTGTCTCTATAGAATTTAAAATTAATATAAATGTTAATATGTATGCAAGAGCAAAAACAAGTAAATATATTAAAAATTGCCTCTCGTTCGTTTCTAACGTGTATGAGAACATAGGAACACATTTACAAGCACACAACAACGCGTTCTCTTTCATAATAACGATATACGTGTAAACGTCAGCTAATACGCATCCCAAATCACATATGTATACGCGAACCAACACTCATTTACACGAATTCATACATGCTGTCATGCACACATACACATACGCAGAGACATACAGAAAATTAAATATATACCTTTGAGTATTTAATCATGCATATACATTTATACAGACACACATACAAGTGCAGTTATATAAACATTTGTATAAATATGTATGCTTCTGAGCGCCTTTTACGCATTAAAAATAGGGTTGTGTTTGACACTGGCCAAAGAGCAGGTAGGCGTGTGGAATCCAAGTTTATGATGCACTACTTTTAGAATCTGACATGGTGAAAGAATTCCTGTCAATTTTCCGAAAATCCAGATATGTGCGTGCATGAAACTAAATAACGCGAGATATTATGAACTGTCAGAAAATTTTTAATTAAGAAACATTCGCGAATGTCTCTAATCAATTACTTTCCACGGCTAAATAAGCTGACATATCGTCGATAGCTGATGTCTTGCTTCGTTTTTCCGTTTTCCCGTGTATTTTTCAGCATTGTAGCTGTCCTCATATGGAGCTGTCACTCTATTCGGCCAGTGTTTACTTTGAAGTAAGCTAACTGCAATCAGCGACAAATCTGCTCTGTAATTAATCTAAAAATTCATCATTTTCAATTCTGTTTCTGTTTGGTGGACAGCTGTAGACTGTCGTGTCTTCAGCTTATCACACAAACACACCATGATATTTCTGCAAGTAGCGAGGGTATCTGTTAACATAGATGTTGACATAAAATGAAGTGTTGTCTTCAAATGTTTACACATAATCTAGTCGTTTCATTCTAGACACATTTTTGCTGGGGAAATGATTAAGTTTCTTGCAGTGAGTGTAATGGCAGAGATTATAAGGCATGCTCTGTCGCTATTGGCCATTTATTGCGACTCTTGGTCTCAAATATAAACAACCAACGTGCTAAATTGATGAGTTCAGAGGTTGAAAACAAAATGATCAGTGGGGAGTGACGGAGAAGGGCCGAGATATTATGGGTTGGTGGAGTATGTGGTACAGTAGGCGTTTAGCATCAAGGCCATTGTATATAAATTGAAGGAAGGGGAAAGACAGTGGAACACATGACGCTATTTTGTGAGCAAGATAGAAAAATTGTGATTGAAAGAAGAGAAATACAAAAAACAAAATAAGAGGAAAGGAGGAAAATGTAACATCGAAAAAATAATAGAGTGATATGTGTTCTACCACTCCAATTGAGATAGCATTAGAGTGTATGGGTGAAGAATAGTTTGTATTGAAATAAGATGATAGGTGTGGTGGTGAAATAAGTATTGAGTGATGGGGGCTAGAAGTAAATGCCAATAACAATTACATGAAATAACAATGATATTGAAGAAAAAGGAAGATTTTGGGATAAAAGGAATGAAACAAATAGAAGGAAGGAAATAATATGAATGAATGGATAGATAGACTGATAGATAGGTAGATAGGTAGATAGATATGTAGATAGACTGACAGAATGATCAATAGAAACAGAAAGCTAGAGGCAAATAAGCAGAGAAATTTTTGGAGACAGTAAGCTTAGTTCTTCTACTTCTCTGTAGACACACACGCGTGCACAAAAATTAACACACACACACGCATATATATGTGTATATACACACACATATACATATGTTGTATCATATACACATATATATACATACATGTATATGCATACCTAGATGCATGTATATATATATATATGTATGTATATATGTATATATATATGTATTTATATATGCATATGTATATATGTATATGTACGTATGTATATATATATGCATATACATATATATATATGCATATATACATGTTTATATGTACTTACATATGCATGCATACATACATGCATACATACATGCATACATACATACATACATACATACATACATACATACATACATACATACATACATACATACATACATACATACATACATATACGTATAGGTGTATACATAGATATTTTTCTTTTCTGGTATCTTTTTATTTTGTTTTTCTTATTTGCTTTCTTTTCTTTTGCCTTCACCGATGT
>NW_021823845.1:0-10000 GCF_006345805.1 Octopus sinensis | reverse complement strand
GAAAACATAAAACCAAACAAGGAAACGGACTTTTTTTAACAACGAAAAAACAGAGTACAAGACAAACAATACAAGGAATATTCCCCTTCATCAGCTGCCCTTGTTTCGACTCAATGCGTGTTTATCTATGTATGTATGTATATATACATATAGTGTGTATGTGTACGTGTGTACGTATCTTTGTGTTCTCCATCACCGCTTGACAACCGGTGTTGGTTTGTTTACGTCCCCGTAATATAGCGGTCGAGAAAAACAA
This sequence comes from Octopus sinensis, assembly GCF_006345805.1. NCBI lineage: Eukaryota > Metazoa > Mollusca > Cephalopoda > Octopoda > Octopodidae > Octopus > Octopus sinensis. The sequence continues at coordinate 9,744 of NW_021823845.1, read as the reverse complement.
AGTGGCCGATAGAATAAGTATCAGGTTTAAAAATAAGCACTAAAAGTGATTTGTTTGGCTAAAACCCTTACAAGTCATTGCTCCAGCATGGTCGCAGTTCAACGAATGAAACATCTAAAACGTCATAAAAGAACCTCATAAAACGGAACGCAAAATGTGTTGCAGAAAACTACAAATTAACCATAATATATTACAAAAAACAGCAACACTTAAAGATGTCCTTATCAATAAATAACAATCCTCAAACAAGTAGAAGCACGAACAAGGAACCAATGACAAGAATGATTCATAAATTTGATTTGAAACGTTTAAGTTGTAAACTTTACGACTACAACTGTTTTATTGGCATAGACATGACATTTTCCCGCCGATTCACTATATAACGGCAATGTCCTATAGTATTGATTCGCAACCCTTTGATTAATATTTTACTCCACTGGACCCCTTAGCTATTCGATATTTTTTTAATTAGCCCTATTATATTTTTTTTATTAAATACTAGCAGCATCGCTCGGCGTTGCTCGGGTGTGTAAGGGAAATAACTATATAAGCATTTTAGAGATGTAAAGTATAATAGCCATCTCATATGGCTACCCCAAAGGGGGGTGTTACTGTAGCTTTTACGCTCTGAGATTTAATAATACATTTTTAGAGAGTTACTTCCCCTATATAATAGCAAAAAAATGCATTAAAAATGGGGAAAAATGATGGTAATTTTTTTTAAAATCGTAGACTCATTGTAGACGCGCGCTAATACCCAGATGGGCTCGATATGAATCACGACTATAAGATACCCGGTTTTGGTTAAACTGCACCGCAAAATGTGGGAGTAGTTAGGAATCTAAATTGTAGGAGACAGACACACAACTTCACTTTTATATATAAAAATTATCAGGAATTGTATTAAAAAATCGTCAAAATATTTTGTGTATTATAGAAGTATAAACCAATTTATTGCACGTAAATTTTAATAATGAAATCTTAAATAGAACCCCAAAGGTCATATGAACCTCGGAGCAGAACCAGTTCCCTACAGCAAGTAACACATATGGGACAGCAGATTTTGGACAATACATTTAAATGCTATAGAATTCACCACAAAGACAGAATATTAATGATGGAATCAATAGCGATAAAACAGCTTAAATCTGAAACCAGTGAAACAGTCACGTAAACACGCATCTGTACATGCAAACAAGAAGTGTTCACAGATATTCTAATTCTACATGAATGCATTGAGCACTTTTTAAAAAGTCTCTCTTCAGCGGACACCTTTCAATAAACACACACGCTGCGGGGTCGGTCGCCTACATGCCACATGGTCACATCAGATATAATATATATTATATATGACATATATATATATATATTTATATATATATATAGATATATATATATATATATATATATATATATATATATCTATATATTATATATATAGTCAATTTAGGGTAGCAAAAAATTCAATAGAAATTTATCGCTACCAGCGGCCTAGTGGAAAAGAGAAAATAGTCAAGACTATATATATATATATATATATATATATATATATATGTGTGTGACCTCGTGAGTACCGTTGGCGATTTTTTCCTCTGTCTTCCCTTCTCGGGATCTTTCCTCTCCTATGTTTCCGACAAAAGAGCTCGCTCGAAACGTTTAGGACCCTCCTTCTTCCCTCTTTCTGAGCGTCCAATAATACTTTATTTGTTCCACGTCCTCGCGTTGTTGTGTTTTGTTGTTTTTTTTTTGTGTGTTTTCTTGTTTGAAGTAAACTATATATAATATATATAGTATATATATATATATAGATATATATATATATATATATATATATACGTTGTGTGTCTTCACAACCGATGTTAGTGTGTTTATGTCCCTGCAACTTAGCGGATAGAATAAGTACTAGGCTTACAAAGAATAAGTCCTGGGGGCGATTTGTTCGACTAAAAGCGGTGCTCCAGCATGGACGCAGTCAAATGACTAAAAACAAAAACTGAATAAAAGAATAAAATAATATAGATATATATATATATAATATATATATATATATATTATATTTACTATTTACTCTTTACTTGTTTTCAGTCATTTGACTGCGGCCATGCTGGGAGCACCGCCTTTAATCGGGCAACTCGACCCGGGACTTATTCTTTTTGTAGCCCCAGTACTTATTCTATCGATCTCTTTTGCCGACCGCTAAGTAACCGGGGACATAAACACCCAGCATCGGTTGTCAAGCAATGCTGTGGGGACAAACAAAGAACACACACGCGCACATAAATATATACATATATACGACGGGCTCTTTCAGTTTCGTCTACAAATCCACTCACAAGGGCTTGGTCAGCCCGAAGCTATATTAGAAGACACTCGCCCAGGGTGCCACGCAGTGGGACGGAACCCAGAACCATGTGGTGGTAAACAAGCTACTTACCAAACAGCATCCTGCCGCCTATATATATATATTATATATATATATGCACACACAAATATATATCTGCACACGCACACGCACGCACACATGCACACAAACACACACACACACATACACACATGCATATACATACGCCATCTCACCTACTCCAGTAGTGGAAAGGACGACTGCCTCATCACAGTCGTAACGGACACCTGCGAGCACACGTGCATCCCCTGACACTATCACCCACCTTTTCTCTCCACCTCCCCTTCCCTCGCACTATCTACTCCCCCTCACTCGCTCACTCATTCACTCTATCTATCATCTATCTATCTATCTATTATATCTATCTATCTATCTATCTATTTTTTATTTTTTTTATTTTATCCCCCCTTTTTTTGTCCTCTTTCTTTCCATTTACGATCCCTTTTGATCGAAAACCAAACCCCCCCTCTTTCCCCAAAAGAAAAGCTCTACCTTGTAATTTTGTTCCTGTCGTGTTGAGCCCTCTGTGGCTAATAAAGAAACATATCTATCTATCTATCTATCTATCTATAGCCCTTCACTGTCAGTTGTTGAGGTCTCAGTAGAAGAAATGGTACCTGCTATTAGGGCCTTAGTTGTGGTGTTATATGCTGCTGTAGTAACGGCAATAGTTTTACAGTCTGTTGTGGAGTTAACAGTAGTAGTCGTAGTGGTGGAAAAATTTACAGTTCATATAAGATTATTATTATTATTATTATTGAGTGAGAGAACAGTGCATTATTATTATCATTATTATTATTATTATTATTGAAGTAGTAGTAGTAGTAGTTGTGGTGGTAGTAGTGCTACTACAGGTGGTTTTGTTAGTAGTATTAGTATTAGTTATAGTATAAATAGTAGTAGTAGTAGTAGTAGTTGTAGAAGTAGTAGTTGTGGTAGTAGTAGTAGTAGTTGTAGTGGTAGTAGTAAATGTTAGTAGTAGTTGAGCTACCACATATGGTTTTTTTGTAATAGTAGTAGTAGTAGTAGTTGTAGTAGTAGTAGTAGTAGTAGTAGCAGCAGCAGCAGCAGCAGCAGCAGTAGTAGTAGTCGTAGTAGTAGTAGTAGTAGTAGTAGTAGTAGTTGTGCCGTCACTTGTTGTTGTAGTTGTTGTCAAGGTGGTAGTGGTGGTGGTACCTACTGCTGCAGTAACGGTAGTTGTCTGTGAAGTAATCCCTTATCGTTGTGGTTATATGTGTAGCTGGAGGCGATCTGTTGTTGCGAATAGTGGTTGCAGTCTGGGTACCAGTTGCTGTGGTCGTGGCAGCTGTTGTAGTGGTGGTGGTGGTGGTGGTGGTGGTGGTGGTACTTCCTTGTGTTTATGCTAGCTGTTGTAGTTCTTGTCATTGTGATAGTGGTAGTAGTTGCTCTGTTGATATGGTAGTGGTAGTAGTAGTTGTGGTAATAGTAGTTGTGGTAGTAGTAGTTGTGGTAGTAGTAGTTGTTGTGGTAGAAGTACTAGTGTGACAGTAGAGGTCGTGTGTTGAGGACAGTTGATGTAATATTAATTACAGTGTAGGCAGTAGTGGTGGATGTGGTGGTGGCGGATGTAGTGATAGTGGTGGTACCTCCTATGTTTATGCTAGCTGTTGTAGTGGTTGTAGCTGTTGTAGTTTTTGCCATTGTGATAGTAGTGGTAGTAGTAATTGTTGTTATGGTAGTAGTAGTAGTAGTAGTAGTAGTAGTAGTAGTAGTCATTGTTGTTGTTGTGGATGTGGTAAAAATAGCAGTAGTAGTTGTGGTAGTAATAGTAGTAGTAGTAGTTGTTGTTGTTGTAGTTGTGGTAGTAGTAGTGTGACAGTAGAGGTCGTGTGTTGAGAGTGGTTGATATTATATAATATTGATTACAGTGTAGGCAGTTGTAGTGGTGGTGGTTGTGGTGGTGGTGGATGTGGTGTGGTGTTGGTGGTGGGAATGAGGTGGTGGATGTAGTGGTGGTTGGTTGGTGATGGTGGTAGTAGTGGATGTGGTGGTGATGTTGGTGGTGGTGGTGGATGTGGTGGTGGATTTTTAGTGGTGGTGGTGGTGGTGGTGGATGTGGTGGTGGTGGTGGTGGTGGTTGGTGAGTGGTGGTGTGTGGATGTGGTGGTGGTGGATGTGGTGGTGGTGGTGATGGGTGGATGTGGTGGATGTGGTGGTAGTAGTGGATGTGGTGGTGATGTTGGATGTGGTGGTGGTGGTGGTGGTGGTGGATGTGGTGGTGGATGTAGTGGTGGTGGTGGTGGTGGTGGATGTGGTGGTGGTGGTGGATGTAGTGGTGGAGGTGGTGGATGTAGTGGTGGTGGATGTAGTGGTGGTGGCGGTGGTGGATGTGGTGGATGTGGTAGTGGTGGATGTGGTGGTGATGTTGGATGTGGTGGCGGTGGTGGATGTGGTGGTGGATGTAGTGGTGGTGGCGGTAGTGGATGTGGTGGTGGTGGTTGTAGTAGTCAGCTAATCAAACGAAGTATTTATGTAACGATAAGAAATAAATCGGGTGGCTGCACATTAACATACACGCGTACACATGCATACACACACACACACACACATACACACATGTACACGTGTGCGCACATGCGGGGAGAGATAATGGTGCATACGCGAAATAACGCACATGCATATATAGGAGCAAAGGGTAAAGACCCCCTTCGGTCACAAATGATCACGGTATTGCACCTAGAAAGTTCCCCTCCGAGGCACAAGTCCAGGCAAGGCTGTCTTATGGAAGACCAGCAGCCACCCCTGCAAACCAGCCTCTCCTCTCCATGCTACTGATGTTATCCAAGGGAAAGGCAAAGGGGCCGATACAGCTTGGAACCCGTGATGTCGCAACGCATTTCTACAGCTGAGTGAACTGGAGCAACGTGAAATAAAGTGTCTCTTCTAGTTTTTAATTATTATAAATCTTCCACTGAGGAGGGAACAGATTTTCATCATAATACCTTGATGACATTAGCAGCTGCTAATCACACGTGTGCTATTTTCCGCAGAAATGTGACATAATCGACATTTTCGGGTGCATCTTGAAGGATCTCGTCTTCATTCGGTATCTTGTAGAATCTCTTGCTCAGGTTAGCAATCGCATAGCCTTCTAAGTGTGAAGTACATACATACATACATTTACTACATACATATACATCATACATACATAATACATACATACATAAATACAGACATACATACATACATACTACAAACACATAATACACGCACATACATTACATACATACTACGTAAAGACATACATACAACATACATACATACATACATACATACATACTACATACATACAACCGTACAACACATATATACACGCACGTACATACGTAGACATGCATGCATACACATATATATACAGCATTATAAAATTAGATACGAAATACATACCTAAATACATACATATAGACATACATACATACGTAAAGACATACATACATACATAAATGCATAAATGCATATATCACACTTTACAAATCATAGTAGTAGTGGTGGTGGTGGTGGTAGTGGTGGTAGTGGTAATATAGATGGTGGTGATGGTGGGGTTGTTGGTAGTTGTGTTTAATAAAACTTGTAGAGAGTCTGCTGCTGTTTTTTGGTTGGTTGGTCAGCTGAAGAATTTTCTGTTCTTGAAGAGAAAGGCCTGTCTTTTGGATAAAGACTTAGTCATGTTAAATATACTGAGAGAGGCCTTCAACGATCGTGAGGCTTAGCATTTGGAGCGTCTTTGAGGACTTCAACTGTGGCACACTCTGTTCTTGATATGGGTGTTGCTTAAGGTTTTTTTTTTCTCTTTTCTGTTAAGAGAGATAAGTTTGGTAACAGTTACATTGGAGGACGCTTTCCAATTCTCTTTTTACTGGATTAGCACAAGCTTGGCCTGGGGTGTCCTTGGCTACATGTGAACGATACATGGTTGGGGAAAGTGAGGGAAGAATGAAGAATCGTGACGTCTGCAAATGAGCGACTATTTTTCTGGACGCAATGGCAGAAAAGGTTTAGAAGGAAGAGAGTTGAGGACAAAGCCAAAATTGTTGGGGACACCAAGTTTGATAAAGAATGGAGGCAGAAAGTGTTTGGTCAACACATGCTGTAATGGTGTGATTGGATGGGCAGCTACTGATCCAAGAAATGAGAGATCGATAGAATCCGTAGGCTGGAAGTTCTGGTAAGAGATTTGTATGCCGGACATGGTTGAACAATTTGTATGTACGTACGTATGTAAGTATGTATGTATGTACGTACGTATGTATGTATGTATGTACTTACGTACGTATGTATGTATGTATGTATGTATGTATGTATGTATGTATGAGTATGTATGTATGTATGTATGTATGTATGTATGTATGTATGTACGTACGTAAGTATGTATGTATGTATGTAAGTATGTACGTATGTATGTATGTATGTATGTATGTATGTATGTATGTATGTATGTATGTATGTATGTATGTATGTGTGTGTATGTGTATGTAGTTATGTATGTATGCATGTATGTAAGTACGTACGTATGTATGTATGTATGTACGTATGTATGCATGTATATATGTTTGTACGTTGAGCTACAGCACAGCTTTCATTGAAATTCTTTTGAGTGAGAGTCCATTGGTTAGAGACTTATCAGAATAGGTGACCTGTAGATCTAGCTTAGTATTGGTTTGGTGCATAATTATTGTGGCTTTTTTTCAATAATTTTTTATTCAACAACAATAACAGCATGTAACAAAAATATCTTTATATGATTATTCCGGAGTATATTCACCATCTACTTCAATTACTGTTTCCCATTTGCTTAGCAGATGGTCAGACCGTCATTAAAGATGTTCGTGTTAAATATTGTTATTGGTTTTGTTGAAAAAAAGTCGCAATAATATGTACGTGTGTATGTATGTATGTATGTATGTAATGTATGTATGTATGTATGTATGTATGTATGTATGTATGTATGTGTGTGCATATGTATGTAGTTATGTATGCATGTATGTACGTACGTACGTATGTATGTATATATACATGTATATATGTTTGTACGTACGTACGTACGTGTGTATGTATGTATGTATGTATGTATATAAGTACGTACTCATGTATGTAATGTATGTATGTATGTACGTACGTACGTATGTATGTATGTATGTATGTATGTATGTACGTACGTACCAATGTACGTATGTACGTACGTACGTACGTACGTATGCATGTAAGTATGTACGTACGTACGTATATATGTATGTATGTATGTACGTACGTACGTATGTGTGTATATTTCATCTGTTTTTTTTACAGATATTACGTTTTGTTCTGATGGTTTTCTGGTAATCTTCGACAACGACGAAAGGCAACGATTATCCAGCAGCTGTGAAGTTACATACATGGTGAGCTAGCGCTTTATAAGACCGACCCTAGTTCGTATTAGAACATCTTGTCAAGGAGAAGGATACTCGGATGTAAGAGACGAGGACGACTCATCCTAAGGATGAGCTAGTTCAGGGCGAGAGGAAATACAGGAGAAAAATTAAGAAACACTGGGCCTAGAGCAGCCGTAACAACACGAACAATACCATCGCCAGTACAAGCACCACTAGCAAGAACAATAACAGCAGCAGCATGTGGAAGCGCAATTGCCCAATGGTTAGGGCAGCGGACTCGCGGTTTCGATTCCCAGACCGGGCGTTGTGTGTGTTTATTGAGCGAAAACACCTAAAGCTACACGAGGCTCCGGCAGGGGGTGGTGGCGACCCCTGTTGTACTCTTTCGCTCCAACTTTCTCTCACTCTTCCTTCCTGTTTCTTGTCCCCGACTTCCTGCGCAGCCGCTGAGCCTGGATGCGCATTCATCCATCCGTCGATGCTCTCGGTGTCGGGGGTTGACCTGCTTTCTCTTCTGTGGGTCTTACAATAGTACTGCGGGTCTTACGAATATCACTTCTCCCACTACAGGGACGAAGACCGCTTCGCTCAACAGCAACAGCAGCAACAACAACAGCAACAGCAACAGCAGCAACAGCAGCAGCCACTTCGGCAATATCGACAGATGAGAGTTCCACAATTTCTTGCTGAACAACCAGCCTGTACAGATGTGTTTGTAGCTTATTAAAATGTTTCTGCTGTATGTTAGCTCCTCCCCCTGCCACCTCCAGCCAATCGACTACTTACAATGTACTGGTGCACAATCATGTCACACGTCAGATATCAAAGTAATCGTAGAGCAAGGTGAAATGAAGTGTTTTGCTCAAGAGCACAACGTACTGTCCGGTTCGGAAATCGAAACTTCGATTTTACGATCATTTGTCCGACACCCTAACCACCTGGCCACACATCTTTCTAACAGCCATAATGATTGATAGGCCTTTCTATTAAAGGCACAAGGCCTGAAATTTTGGGGGAAGAGGACTAGTCGATCACATAGACCCCAGTGTTTCATTGGTACTTAATTTATCGACCCCGACAGGATGAAAGAAAAAGTCGACCTCGGTGGAATTTGAACTCAGAATATAAAGACGGACGAAATACCGTTTAGCATTTTGCTTGGCGAGCTAACGATTCTTTTTTACTCTAGGCACAAGGTCCGAAATTATGGGGGAGGGCGCCAGTCGATTAGATCGACCCCAGTACGCAACGGCTACTTAATTTATCGATATCAGAGAATACACAGATTAGTTACGGTTCAGTTCAGTCCATTATCACTGAAGATTTGGGTATGAGACGCATTTCTACCAAGCTTGTGCCCAAACTGTTTTCAGCTGACCAAAAAGACACTCGGGGTTTCAGTTACATAAGATCTCCTTGATTGGGTCGAGAACAAGGAACACGTTTTAGAAACTTTGCGTAGGGCTCTGAGCAGGTATCGCCAAGCTTTTGGCAAAATTTGATGCAGATTCTCCGTTCAACTTTCTCTGTCATGGTCAATGCGACGATCACACGCTACACACCTTCCTTCCAAATAATGCTGTAAAGAGCGGAGTAAGCTGGAACATAAAAACTTAGTGCGCATATACAGCAAAGTTCAAGGTCAATCTATGTCAAGCGGCTTCAATCTGCCTGCTTTAGTTTCGTTACTATGGCAACAGTCCGGATATTTATTGATGAGACCACGTATATGTTTACGTATTTATATATATATTGTTAACGTCTTAAGAATTTTGTAAATTTTAGAAAGCACATGAAATAATTCTGCTTTGGACTAGTGTATCTCGAAGCACACACGTAAAGCTATGAACAATAACTTGTAAATATTGGGAAACGAAACCCTTTCTCTATCCAAAGGGGGTTTTCCCTATCCAATATTTAAATGTCATTGTTTATAGCTTTATCCGATGTGCT
>NW_021823844.1:7500-21009 GCF_006345805.1 Octopus sinensis | reverse complement strand
CTACTCTACGTATATTATATATATATATATATATATATATATATATATAATATAAGTACTATATGTGTGTGTGTATATATCCTCTGAGTGCAGTGTATTTGTAAATGCGTATTATTATATAATATATATATATATATATATATATATATATCTATATATCTATCTATCTATCTATCTATCTATCTATCTATCTATCTACTATATATATATATATATATATATATATATTATATATACATGCATATATGCTTCCTGACGTCACCAATAGTGCAAATAACATGAAATACGTAACCAAATGAGGGATAAACGAATGAAATAAGTGAACAACAAGAAAACATGGAAAACAGGACAAGTAAACGCAGAGAAACGACCCTTCATCTACTCCTCATTCGGAGCATTCAACGACAATATTAGTCTTCAAAGACTAATAAAAAAATTAAATTCATGATTTACGGAGGTTCAAAGTTGGGAACAATAAAATGACAGTGGAGACATACTAGGAAACCGAACGAAAACACACATGGAGGGTCAATAGTCCGGAACGAGAGGAAAATAGTGATATATATATATATATATATATATATGTATATATATATATATATATATATATATTGAAAGAAAGACAATGGAGGAAGATTGATGTATAAATAATTTATTTGTATGATATAAAGCTTAGAGAACTAAGGTTCTACAGGCTCATAATAACCGTTAAGAAGTTCTGCCCTATATAGTTAAAAATGATACCCTTCTTAGCATATAACCAAATGCTTAGAATTGCATATCAACTGCGGCTAAAACAGAAACATATAGGTAGGTTTCTTCGCATCTCCCATTTTCTTTTGTAAGCTTTATATCTTATAATTTATTTGTATTGTTTTTCTTCTTTTAAATTCCAAAATCTTTATATCATACAACAATAAATAATAAATAGACGTTTTGATTTTTAGAATAAAGTTTTCTATAGTATATCTAATTTTTACTATATGGTGTGAATAACGTCTCTCACTATTGAATTGTTTAATAGAGGTTTCTCTCTAAATTTTATGCACATATTATATATATTGTGAAATTTAATTTAGAATTGCTAAATTGAATTTTCCCCTGTAAGTTTGGAATTATATTCCCTACTATTATTATATATATATAATATATATATATATATAATATATATATATACTAATATATATATATACAGGGTGTTCAAAAAGTCTCTTCGTAGTAAATCTTTATCTTGCGCATCACCATGGCTCTACTTCAAGAGTTTTTCCGTGAACGGATTACAAGGGACGTTCAATAAGTAATGCCTCTGACCCACTTGCACTTGTTTGATCTAGCTGAAATTTTGCTTGTGCAATTATTTATATCTCTATAGATTAAGTTGCCAATTACAGCTCTGAACTAATTGTGGTTTCTGATTTACAGGTGTTTGAACCGAGTCAAGTGTGAAATGGAGCCTGTTGAGTGTCGAGCAGTGATCCGGTTGTTGTATTTGAAAGGACGCACACCACGGGAGACTTTTGATGAAATGAAAGTAACTTATGGTGATGATGCCCCATCATATGACCTTGTAAAACGCTGGCATCGTGAATTCAAATATGGTCGGAACTCTGTGGAAACAGCTCCCAGATCTGGTCGCCCCCTTCTGCCATTGACGAGGCATCTGTCCGTCAAGTTGAGGCTGCCATTTTGGAAGATCGACGCATAATTATTCGCCAAATAGCCCATGAGGTCAAGATTAGTACCGGGTCTGTGGAAACTATCATTAATGACCATTTGCATATGCAAAAGGTGTCTGCCAGATGGATTCCCAGGTTGCTCACACCTTTCCAGAAGCAAGAACGCGTTGAGTGCTCGAGGATGAATTTGGAAATGTGCCAAGAAGATGAGTCAAAATTTTTCAAAAGACTGATTACACCGGATGAAACCTGGGTCCATCACTATGATCCAGAGACCAAAGCCCAGTCAATGCAGTGGAAGCACCGTGACTCACCTCCTCCAAAGAAGGCAAGGGTGCAGCCCTCCGCTGGCAAGGTCATGCTCACAGTCTTCTGGGACCACGACGGAGTAGTGATGACAGATTCCCTGGAAAAGGGTGCCACATTTACAGGAGCCTGTTATGCTTCACTTTTGAGGAAATTAAGAGAAGCTATCAAGAGGCGGGGCAAGATCAGCAAAGGCATCCTTCTCCTGCAGGACAACGCTCCGGTCCACAACTCGCTTGTCGCCAGATCAGAAGCACAGGCGTGCGGCTAAGGACTCTTCCCCCACCCCTACTCTCCTGACCTTGCACCCTCTGATTTTCACCTCTTCCCAGCCATGAAGTTGTTTTTTAAAGGAAAGCGTTTCCCAGATTATGCAGCCTTGATTTCTGAAGTCACGTCGTGGTTGGAGGACCAAACTGGGGTCTTCTAAAAAAACGGTCTCCAGAGCTGCATCAAACGATGGGAGAAATACATAACTCTGGGTGCTTCCTATGTAGGAAAAGACTAATAACTGTGCCAAGTTTCGTTGCTCTACTGCTATGGGAAGTGTGTCAGGGGCATTACTTATTGAACGCCCCTTGTATTTCGAAGGAATTTTGACCACCAAGATCACCTAATTTAACACCGTCAGACATTTTTTCTGGGGAGCAAGGAAAGGATCAGTGTACAAGAATCTCCCGAAAACCATTAAATGCTTACTGAGAAGAGGCTTTTTGAACACCCTATATAATGACAATGAAAATTTTGCTGTTCGATCAACAAAATTATATACGTATCGGATTAGGGGGTTAAAAATCTTACCTTAAGCTGTAGTAATCTTTTAAACGTTATCGAAGGTTCTGCATGAAATTAATGACTCTTGCTAGTGATAAGAGTGTAATCACTTCTAAATCTGAGAATATAATTGAAAAATGAATTAATTTATTTCACTGATTAAATATTACAGACATGACTGCTGCAAAACCAAGTAGGATACATAGACAGATTCAATAGCTTCCTGGTTGCTGGTGAATCCATTATTTTTCCGTGATTATGGTCTCACTTCTGTTCATCAATCATTATCGATATCGTTCGAGATATATATTCATTAAATATATAATTAATTAAATGTTTCTTGTCACAAATTTCATATAGGCGCAGGAGTGGCTGTGTGGTAAGTAGCTTGCTAACCAACCACATGGTTCCGGGTTCAGTCCCACTGCGTGGCATCTTGGGCAAGTGTCTTCTGCTATAGCCCCGGGCCGACCAATGCCTTGTGAGTGGATTTGGTAGACGGAAACTGAAAGAAGCCTGTCGTATATATGTATATATATATATATATGTATGTGTGTGTGTGTTTGTGTGTCTGTGTTTGTTCCTCTAGCATTGCTTGACAACCGATGCTGGTGTGTTTACGTCCCCGTCACTTAGCGGTTCGGCAAAAGAGACCGATAGAATAAGTACTGGGCTTACAAAGAATAAGTCCCGGGGTCGAGTTGCTCGAGTAAAAGCGGTGCTCCAGCATGGCCGTAGTCAAATGACTGAAACAGGTAAAAGAGTAAAAGAGATATCATTTATCTCCTACTTGTTTCAGTCACAAGACTGCGGCCATATTGAGCTGCCACATTGAACAATTTTAGCCGAACGAATCGATTCCAGTACTAATTAGTTGGTATATATTCTATCGTACTCTTTTACCGATCCGCTAAGTTACGGGGACGTAAACAGACCAATACCGGTTTTTAAATGGGGATAAGTGACAAAAGCGGACACAACGACAACCACACACACACACGCATAGGCACAATATAATATATAGGCGTAGTAGTGGCTGTGTGGTAAGTAGCTTGCTTACGAACCGCAGGATTCTGGGTTTCGTCCCACTGCGTGGCACCTTGGGCAAGTGTCTTCTAGTATAATCTCCGGCCGACCAAAGCCTTGTGAGTGGATTTGGTAGACGGAAACCGAAAGAAGCCTGTCGTATATATATATATATATATATATATATATTATAATATATGTATGTAATATATATATATATATATATATTATATATATATATATATATTATATATATATATTTAGGTGTGTATGTTTTGTGTATCTGTGTTTGTCCTCCCAACATCGCTTGACAACCGATGCTGGTGTGTTTACGTCCCCGTAACTTAGTGGTTCGGCAAAAGAGACCGATAGAATAAGTACTAGGCTTGCAAAGTATAAGTTCTGGGGTCGAGTTGTTCGACTAAAGCGGTGCTCCAGCATGGCCGCAGTCAAAGAGCTGAAACAAGTAAAAGAGTAAAAGAGTGTATGTAATATACGACGAGCTTCTTTCAGTTTCCGTCGACCAAATCCATTAACAAGGCTTTGGTGGACCCAGAAATACAGTAGAAGGCAGTTGCCAAAGGTGCCACGCAGTGAGACCGAACACACATCCATGAGGTTGGGAAGGCAACCTTTTATCATACAGCCATGCTTGCGCCGATAGTGTACATTGTTTACTTCAGTATAATGACAGGTATGTATAGAAAAAACTTAACAATGGCATGATTTATATTCAAAATATAAATGGACGTAACGAAAGATCTCAATAAATGTACAGCTGAAATTACGCAGTGTTCGGGACATGCTTTTATTTGATAGAAACATAGGTGCATGTATGCGGTTGAAGGAAAGACAACACTTAAAAAAGAGCAAGAATTCCTGAAATATGCATATACACCAATTTAAAGTGTTGTCTTTCCTTCAGCCGCATACATGCACTTACGTTTCTATTAGATAATTTCAGCTGTAAAGTTATTGAATGTTCAGTATTCAATATCTTATTGAACGAAACACATAACTTGATCTTAACAAAGCGCAAAATTTTATTTCATTGAAAGATATAAAATTTAATTCGATCAAAACACAAAACTTTAATTGAATGAAACACAAATTTAATGGAGTTAAACAGAAATTTAATTGAGCTAAACACAAAATTTTATTGGATTAAACACAAAAATTTAATTGAGTTAAACAGTGAAATTTGAGCTAAACACAAAAATTTAATTGGATAAAACACAGAAATTTAATTGAGTTAAACACAGGAATTTATTTTGATTAAACACAGAAATTTAATTTGATTAAACAGAAATTTAATTGGATTAAACACAAATTTAATTGGGTTAAACTTAGAAACTAAATTGAATTAAACAGAGAAATTTAATTGAATTAAGCAAAGATATTTGAATATATGAAGTTGAACTCAATAAAAGACGCAACTTTCACTCAGTGAAACACATAAGGTTAACTCAATGAAGCACAAAATTTAATTGAATGTAAAAGAAATTTAAATGAATGGAACACAGAACCATAACTTAATGAAATGCGTAACCTAAGCTCAAAGAAATACTTAACTCTCACTCAATGAAACGCATAAGTTTAGCTCAGTGAAACAAAAACTTAATTGAATGAAACATAAAAATTTAACACATTAAAACTTATTAGAATTGGTACATCCAAAATTGGTATATCCAATGTTTCATCGCTATATTTAATGGCTAGTCAAGCAATGAGCTCGTGGATGGTTATTGGGTTGGATGTAGTACTGAAAAAATAGCAAGAACTCCTGAAATATGTATATACACCCATTTTCCCCTTCTTCGGTTGCATTGTTTACATTAGACACGTTCGGATACGAAATCTCGTAACAAATTAGTGCTGGTTATAATTTCTACAAAAATTTAAATATATGGAACACGAGACTATAACTTAATGAAAATCCCAGTTTAACTCAAAAAAAAAAAAAAAGAGAAATATAATTCAATGAAACAGAAATTTAACTGAATGAAATTTAAATGTATGAAGGAAGCACAGAATTATAATATGTCAATGAAAAACATGTTTTTTAGCTAAATTAAAAGACACAACTAAAACGAAATAGAGAACTTTCGCTGAATGAGTCAGAGGCCTGAAAGAAGTGAATGAAAAGAGGGAAACTTTAAATGAGTGAAACAAAGAACTTTAGATGAATGACGCACCTAAGTTTAAGTGATTGAAGCAGAGTGTCTTGAAGGAATCGTTAAAAAAATGATACCACTGCAGCTGTTCGGAACCAATTTCGAACGGAACGCAATTAAATTAATAAAAAAAAAAAAAGCACCTGTAACAAAGATAAATTTTTACCCTTTTGTCTTTCTTGTGTACTAAACAAATGAAGAAGGCAAAATAAGGGGAAAGTAGTCAAATAATAATAATATAACACTACTACTACTACTACTACTACTACTACTACTACTACTACTACTACTACTAATAATAATAATAATAATAATAATAATGATGATGATGATGATGATGATGAAAACGAGAAAAAAGCTTATAATATTATTTAAAGTAATTTCGGTAAAGAACGTGGAATCACCCTGAACCTTTATTTTTTTGTGAGGTGGGGGAGAATTTAAACTTTTCTAGAAAATTAGAAATAAAAAGAAAAAAGAAAGATAAAATTGAATAACAAACCTCTCATTGGTGGCAAAGTTATTTAATAAACCTTTTCTGAAAATGAACAAAATTGGAAACAAAAAAAAAAAAAAAAGAAAATCGTAAAAAAGAAAAGGAAATGGAAAGTAAAATAAAATAAAATAAAATAAAATAAAAAAGAAAAACGGTCACATTGCGTTTGAGGCATAAAAATAATTTTGAACATATTGCGACCAGAACACGGTGTAGATTAGTTTCTGTGATAGATGCTAAAGTAAAGGAGATGCTACTTTAGGTGACACTGATAAGGAGAAAGGAAAGGAAAAAAAATAAAGAAAGAGAGAAAGGAAGAAACAAAGAAAGAATGAAAGAAGGGAAGAAAGAAAGAGATCTGTGCAGGAATAGGTTTTAAGGAAGAGTATTCTGTTGTGGTGTACTGCTTAAAGTGTAGTGTCACTAATGGTTGAGTGGAGCGAGCGAACGAGAGAGAGACAGACAGACAGAGAGAGACACAGAGAGAGACAGAGAAAGAGAGACAGAGAGAGAGAAGAGAGAGAGAGAGAGAGAGAGAGAAAGAAAGAGAGAGATGGGGGGTGCACAAAAAAGATTGATAAATAGTGTGTGTATATGTATGTGTCAAGCTAAAAGCCAAACAAGTAACGGTTTCTGACACTCGCACACGGATCAGTTCAAAGGGTCATAGTTTCAAATCATGGATGAATTAGCTTCTCCCCGTTAGCACAACAAGATTCCGGCTTATCCTACCTGTACTATAAATTTTCGCTGCTTCTTATCCTTTCTTCTGATAACACAGTGTCTGTGATGAAACACATAACACTCGTATCCAACTAACCTGGCCCCTAAGGCCAACCCAATCCCATAATTCTATTCCATGCCTTAATAATGACTCCTAGTGGTTTAGCGATTAAGTTGTTGGGCTTAAAACCATTCCTAAAATGGACTCCGCGTTATGTTTATGAGTTTCATTTCAGGTTCGAATCTCAGGTCAGCTCAGCTAAAATCAAGAACACCAGTATTATCATTACGATAAGTCCGAAAGGATGGTTGGTGAAACTTTTCACTTAATATTGAATAGATTTACAAATTATAGTTTTATAATTTTTTTTTATTTGTGTAATCCAGCACGTTTCCACGAATCTGCCGCTCTAATGTAATTTTAGAAGAGAATTTTGTGACTTAGACGGGGTAAGACAGTGTGTTACTGCTTCGTGTAGAAATCTAAGCAAGCGGGGTCACAATCACCACTGTGATGACAAAGAACAATGGTTTAAAATTTTTTGGAGCCATTTATTTTCTACTCGTACGTAACATGGTGCAGATGTACCACGGTGTATATACAAATGAATGGCAAGTGTACGGTAGACTACAAAATAAGAAAAATACAAAAATAAAACGAACTTAAATACATAAAATTATTTGAACAGAGTTTTACTGATATTTGACTTCTTGATGTACAACTTTCTTGTAACAAAGTTTGATTACAAAATACATTCAACATGTTTACTATGACTGACACACACGCGGGCGAAAAGTAGCGAATGAGGGTGGGGGTAAATGTTGGATATACTGAAACACTTTCACCCATAGAGATACAATTATATTGTTTGTTCTTTCTCGAACCATCCCTAGCTCATAAGGGTCGGTTTCCCGGTTTCCTTGGCGTATAGATTTCCCACCTAGACTGGACACCGGTCCGTCGCAGGTGAGCTGCAAGATGCAGGAGGAAAGAGTGAGAGAAAGTTGTGGCGAAAGAGTCAGCCATTACCTTCTGCCGGAGCCGCGTGGAGCTTAGGTGTTTCGCTCATAAACACACACATCGTCAGGTCTGAAATTCGAACCCGCGATCCCTTGACCACGAGTCCGCTGCTCTAACCACTAGGCCATGTGCTTCCACGATACATTATATGTCTCAGGTTAATGTAAGGAAAACAACTAGATATGTTTGAATTATCTTACAAAATATTTATTGGCTCATCATTCGAGAAGTAGCAGAAAATTGGTTACACTGGCACCAAACTACGTTCGCAGAAACATGAAATAACCAAAGAAGGAGAACGATCAGGGATGACAATGGGTTTTCTGAGATACAGACGGACACTAAAGGGACTCCACCTCTTTTTTTCTGAAAATAAAACCACCCCGATTCCAGATACAAACCTGAAGTGACTCACTTCCGACAAGCTGCGAAAACTAAGTAGTAATACAGTAAACTTATCATTGGAGATAACATAGTGTATGTGACCTTTGCATGGTGTTCAAGACTAGCAAAGTAAAATGTAAAAGAAGCTATGATATAATATATATCAACAAAAACACGAGTATCATTAACAACTGAATCCTTTTTATGCAACCAATCAACTGGGATTAAATGACTGGAGTGAAGGCGCGTGGCTTAGTGGTTAGGGGCATTCGGCTCGTGGTCGTAAGGTCGTGAGTTCAATTCCCGGCAATGCGTTGTGTCCTTGAGCAAGATATTTTATTTCACTTTGCTCCAGTCCACTCATCTGGTAAAAATGAGTAGTGCCTGTATTTCAAAGGGCCAGCCTTGTCACACTCTGTGTCACGCTGAGTCTCCATGAGAACTGCGTTAAGGGTACACGTGTCTGTGGAGTACTCAACCACTTGAACGTTTATTTCTCTTTATTATAAGCACAAGACCTGAATACAGTGGGGACATACAACTGACATGCGGGGACATAGAAACGAATGGAAAACGATAATGAAGTGAATATAATTATGATGCAAATGAGACGGCCATCTTGCCCCCACTGCAAGACGAACCGTGAATACCTTTACGATTAAACTTTACAATTAACTTTACAAATACACTTTTACAATTAAACTTAAAACCACCTCTATTTCGCTACTCTTACTCTTTACTCCTTTACTTGTTTCAGTCATTTGACTGCGGCCATGCTGGAGCACCGCCTTTAATCGAGCAACTCGACCCCGGGACTTATTCTTTTGTAAGCCCAGTACTTATTCTATCGGTCTCTTTTACCAAACCGCTAAGTAACGGGGACATAAACACACCAACATCGGTTGTCAAGCAATGCTAGAGAGACAAACACAGACACACAAACACACACACGCATATATATATATATATATATATATATATATATATATACGAAGGGCTTCTTTCAGTTTCCGCCTACCAAATCCACTCACAAGGCATTGGTCGGCCCGAGGCTTTTGTAGAAGACACTTGCCCAAGGTGCCACGCAGTGGGACTGAACCCGGAACCATGTGGTTGGTAAACAAGCTACTTACCACACAGCCACCGTGACCTTTCCTTTCGTTTTCTGCCTTTAAAATGAACGTACACAGGTGTCCTTTTTTTCAATGAAAAACATTTTAAATACTTGTTTGTTCATCAATTCCTTTTACCTTATTATTTTCTTTTTGTTTACAATAATTTACAATGTTCATGTGCTTTTTTCAGTTGTAGTTTTTTCCCACAATTTTATATTCTTACCGTTCTTCAACCAATCTCGTTATGTTTTACTTCGTGTTTTTGTTTCACTCGTAGTTTCTTCCTTTTTCCATTTCCATGCTGTTCCAGTACATCTCTCCGCTGTGGTTCTTTCGTCTCTATGCTTTCGCACTCTTGTTTGTCTGGGCGTTCATCCGACTACACTTTCTCATCGCCCTTCTGTGTATCTTTATCATGCGATTCTAGGCTCTTATTTCTTTACTGCCCGCAAGGGGCTAAACACAGAGAGGACAAACAAGGACAGACAAACGGATTAAGTCGATTATATCGACCCCAGTGCGTAACTGGTACTTATTTAATCGACCTTGTGGGTAGTAAAGAAATAGGTATTCGTTCCCTGTCTAAGTATCCCGGGATATGTGATGTGGCGGGTTTATCTGATTCTGTTTAGCAAAATGGAGGCAGAGATCGATTTAGTCGACTTATCGACTCTCATTCAAAATACATTGCCTTATGCCTGAACCGGCGGTCAGGGTTCAATTCATAGTCGAACCAATTTCTAGTGAATAAAATCGACTGCTTTTCTAACAACCTCTCCTCTTTTTCTTGTCACCCCTAATCCCTCATCTCTTTCTCCCCTCCCCGTCTCTTTGTCTCTTGTTCTTCCAATGGTTCTTACTTTCTCATTCGCGAAGTCTTTGAGTTTTTCTCACTTTTGTGTCATTCTTCATTTCCCTGTCCGTCTGTTTGTCTGTCTGTCAAACTCAGTCTGTCTGTTTGTCTCTGTCTTGTTTCATAATTTTCTCTCATTATCCCCTTGTTTTCTCTCCACCCCCACTTTCTATTTCCTATATCTTCCTTTTACCTTTCTTTCTCTAGCGTTCTCTCTCTCTCTCTCTCTCTCTCTCTCGATATTTCCTCCCCTCTCTCCTTCTCTATCCTTCCAATTTTTCTTTCTCTACCACTTCATCCTTCTTCTCTCTCTCCCTATTTATTTTCTACTCCACTCTCCCTCTATTTTCTGTCCTCTTCCTTTCTTTCACTCTTTTCTCTCCTTCCCCTCTTTCTATTTTCTATCCCTTTCCCCTCCTTCTTTCTCCATGTGTATCGACCTCTCCATATCCTATCAGTCACATTCGCTATCACTGCACACAATCTTCTCCAACACAGAGAGCAGGTGTTTAAACTACAGTAAACCTGACATTTAAAAACCCCTCCATGACAGAATACATTGACCCAGTTAACCTTTAACCTTTAACCTCATAATCCTGCCATATACACGGGATAAAAGTTCACTAAAGCACCAGTTTAAACCTCTGACCAGTCCGTTTGGTTCTCATAAATGGAAACACACTGACCAGCTCGAAGCTAAATTTGACGTAATAGGTTTTGCACAAATTATTCCTGAATGTTGACCCCAGGAGACGAAGGGACACATTGTTTTGATGATGGTGGAGATGGTGCTGGTGGCAGTTATGATGTTGTTCGAGTTTGTGGTAGCGGTGGTAGCGGTGGTGGTGGTGGTAGTGGTTTGGGAGTTAGTGACTGTGGTGGTGGTGGTGGTGGTGTTGAGCGTTATGATTATGATGGTATTGCCTGTGGTGTTAATGGTTGTGGGGGGGGGGCTGTGGTGATGGAAGTAGTGGAAGTGGTCGCTGTGGTGATTGCCCTAGGTTGTGGTATTGTTGGTTGTGTTGGCGTTTCTGGGGGTCCACGGGGGTGGAAGAACTTCGAGGGGGTAATTGTGTTGATGCTGGTATTAATTGTATTGGTAGAGGTTTTAATGTTAGTGGTAATGAATGTAGCAAGGCGGCGAGCTGGCAGAAACGTTAGCACGCCGGGCGAACTGCTCAGCGGTATTTCGTCTGCCGTTACGTTCTGAGTTCAAATTCTGCTGAGGTCGACATTGCCTTTCAACCTTTCGGGGTCGATTAATTAAGTACCAGTTACACAATGGGGTCGATTTAATCTGTCTGTCTGCCTTTGTTTGTTTCCTCTGTGTTTAGCCCCAATAGGTATTTCGTCTGCCGCTACGTTCTGAGTTCAAATTCCGCCGAGGTCGACTTTACCTTTCATTCTTTTGGGGTCGATAAATTAAGTACCAGTTACTCACTGGGGTTGATGTAATCGATTTAATCCCTTTGTCTGTCCTTGTTTGTCCCCTCTGTGTTTAGCCCCTTGTGGGTAGTAAAGAGGCAGGTATTGAATGTAGTGGTGGTTGTTGTGCTAGCTGCGGTGGTAGTTTTGGTGGGTGAGGTGATAGTACATGCAGTGATGGTATTGGTAGTTGTACTGGTGGTATTGAAGGCTCTGATACTGGTATTGGTCGTTGTATCACTGGTATTAACAGTTGCAACGGTAGGTGTTTGTTTTGCTGGCGTTGGTGATTCTGGTGACAATGTCATTGGCATTACAAGTTGAGTCTGTGGCGGTTGTTGAGTTTCGAAGTTGGTAGCGGCGGTAGTAGTTGATATAGTTATGGCAGTTTTGTTGTTTGCTGGTTGTAGTGATGTTGTCGTAGTTGGTGGTGGTGGTCATGCTGTCACTGAATTTCATTAGTGGTGGCAGTTACACTAATGATTTTACTACTCTAAGCTGAAGGCCTGAAATTTTTTGGGAGGGGGCGAGTCGATTAGATCGACCCCAGTACGTAACTGGTACTTAATTTAATCGACCTCGAAGGAATGAAAGGCAAAGTCGACCTCGGCTGAATTTGAACTCAGAACGTAAAGACAGACGAAATACCTACTTCTTTACTGCCCACAAGGGGCTACACACAGAGGGGACAAACTAGGACAGACAAAGGGATTAAGTCAATTATATCGACCCCAGTGCGTAACTGGTACTCATTTAATCGACCCCGAAAGGATGAAA
This sequence comes from Octopus sinensis, assembly GCF_006345805.1. Classification (NCBI taxonomy): domain Eukaryota; kingdom Metazoa; phylum Mollusca; class Cephalopoda; order Octopoda; family Octopodidae; genus Octopus; species Octopus sinensis. The sequence continues at coordinate 8,259 of NW_021823844.1, read as the reverse complement.
GGCAAAGCAGACCTCGGCGGAAATTGAACTCAGAATGTAGCGGCAGACGAAATACCTCTAAGCATTTCGCCCAGCGTGCTAACGTTTCTGCCAGCTCGCCGCTTTAAAATCCGTCAATAATCTTTTCTATTCTAGGCACAGGGCTCGAAATTTTATTTTAGGGGCGGGGGTGGAGGAAAGTCGATTAGATCGACCCCAGCACGCAAGTGGTATTTTATTTATCGACCGTGAAAAGATGAACGACAAAGTCGACCTCGGCGGAATTTGAACTCAGAACGTAAAGACGGTCGAAATACCTTTAAGTATTTCGCCCGGCGTGCTAATGATTCTGCCAGCTCGCCGCTTTCGATGCCGCTAATAATACCGGAAGTGCTAATAGTAAATGTGACAATGGTGATGAAACGTCATGAGAAGACATGCGCGGTAATAATGATAGCCGACGAGTTAGATCAATACTAAAAACAGAGCTCAATGCCAAAAACAAGATAATAGGTATTGACACTTTAGCTGTCCCAGTTATAAGTTACAGCTACAATATCCTTAACTGGACACTAAATGAACTGACCAAAATAGATGTTGATGGTGGTGGTGGTAGTGAAGATGGTGGCTATGATCATGTTTGTGGAGTTTGTGTGGCAGTATTAGTGGTACTGAGCATGGCGGTGGTGATGCTGCTGCTGCTGATTAGGATTGTTGGGTGACATGATGTTTATGATGTGTGTGTGTGTGTGTATGTGTGTGTATCTGTACGAGTGTGTG
>NW_021823844.1:0-5000 GCF_006345805.1 Octopus sinensis | reverse complement strand
CAGTGAGAGTCAAACAGAAAACTAACACGTGGCAGAGGTATGTTACAAAAAAGATTACCTCCTTGCTCGAGGATCTTACTTAAAGAAGTGTGTGAGTAAAAGTGACTGTTTTTATGAAAATGGTTTTTTTACGAAAACTAGGTAGGTTTTCCATTTGCTGTACAAAGATGAATTTGAGGGCTTCTAGCCTAAATGTATGAGGACCCGTTTTCATTCACCCGGGGTAGGGCGTATGAAAGAATGTGCCTATGAGTATGTCACATTCATGGGTGAGCTGCGCATGCTTGAATACTCACACACATACACACACGTGCTCACGCACATTGATACATGCGTGTATGTAAATTTGTGTGAGTGTGTGTGTGTGTGTATTTTTGCATGCACAGCTCACCTATGAATATGTATATTACCTTTTACTAGTTTCAGTCATTAGACTGCGGCCATGCTGGGGCACCACCTTGAAGAATGTTTAGTCGAATGAATCCGCTCCAGTATTTATCTATTTTCAGCCTGCTACTTATTCTATCAGTCCTTTTTTGCAGAACCGCTAGATAACGGGGACATAAACACACTAACACCGGTTGTGAAGCGTTGGTGGGGGACAAACACAGATATAGAGACACACATACACACACCTTCCCAGGCACGCGCGCACAGACATACACATAACGGGCTTCTTTCTGTTTCCATCTACCAAATCCACGTACAGACCATTGGTCGGCCCGAGATTATAGCAAAAGACGCTAGGCCGTAGTGCCATACAGTGGGAGTGAACCACACGGTTGAGCAGCAAGGCTATTACCACACAGTCATGTCTGTGCATATACATACATACATACACACACACATACACACACATGCACACATATATTTATAATGTATACATATATACATACACACATACACACAAATGCAGACATATATTCATAATGTATACATACCTACATACATACATACTTTACTTACTTACTTTTAGTTGTTTCAGTCATTTGACTGCGGCCATGCTGGAGCACCGCCTTTAGTCGAGCAAGTCGACCCCGGGACTTATTCTTTGTAAGCCCAGTACTTATTCTATCGGTCTCTTTTGCCGAACCGCTAAGTGATGGGGACGTAAACACACCAGCATCGGTTGTCAAGCAATGCTAGGGGGACAAACACACACATACACACACACATACACACACACATATATACATATACATATATACATTTTTTAACGTTGCAGGTCGACCGGGAGTACGAAAACCGAATCAGATTCAGTAAGAGTCAAACAGAAAACTAACACGTGGCAGAGGTATGTTACAAAAAAAAATTCACTTGCTCAAGGATCTTACTTAAAGAAGTGTGTGATGAAATACATTACATACATACATACATACATACATACATACATACATACATACAAGCAAAAATACTGTTTTTGATGTTGAAATTACAATGAAGGATCCTTGAATCTAGGTTAGAAACCGGCTCTTTCTCTACCGGCAAGAAAGCTTGAAATAAAACTGAACAATCACGTACATACATACATACATACATACATACATACATACATACATACATACATACATACAAACATACATACATACATACATACATACATACATACATACACACACACATACATAAGACGTAAGCGTAAAGTCTCGTATGCATTTATTGTTCTATTCTGACACAAAAACACAAACTTTAGATCACTTTTAGTGGTTATTGAGCCGTTTGCTTATGTAATTAATTGCTTCAACCCGAATCATGAAAAGCCTGGTTTCGCTTCAGAAAGTCAAAAAATACACGGTTAATTAGGAAACTACAATTGCATGCCATTAATGGAACAGTGTAAATATCTAAAATATTCCATAGGTTTGGCCTGGTTTTTGTACTTACGAGTACAAACCTACCAGCGTACAAAATATACGCACAAATTGTGTATATATTCGTTCGTATGCGTGAGTCAAAACGCGCAGCTTCCCAGACAACATAGCATATGTTCCTGTACCCATGCGTATGTATTCTTTTACTTGCTTTAGTCATCTGACTGCGGCCATGCTGGAGCACTGCCTTTTAGTCGAACAAATCGAACCCATGACTTATTCTGTCGGTCTCTATTGCCGAATCGTTAGAGTACGAGGTTGTCAAGCAATGGTGAGGAGAACAAACACAAACACACAAATATATATAGTTTGTGTGGTAAGTAGGTTGCTTACAAGCCACATGGTTCCGGGTTCAGTCCCACTTGGGCAAGTGTCTTCTACTATAGCCTCGGGCCGACCAAAGCCTTGTGAGTGGATTTGGTAGACGGAAACTGAAAGAAGCCCATTCTATGTATGTATATATGTATATATATATATATATATATATATATATATGTGTGTGTGTGTATATTTGTGTGTTTGTGTTTGTCCCCCCAACATCGCTTGACAACCGATGCTGGTGTGTTTATGTCCCCGTAACTTAGCGGTTCGGCAATGAGGCAGATAGAATAAGTTCTAGGCTTACAAAGAATAAGTACTGGGGTCGATTTGCTCGACTAAAGGCGGTGCTCCAGCTTGGCCGCAGTCAAATGACTGAAACAAGTAAAAGAGTAAAAGAGTGTATATACATATATGCGTGCGTCTCTGTGTCTGCATTTGTCTTCCACCACCACTTTGACAACCGGTGTTGACGTGTTTATATCTCCGTAACCTAGGGGTTCGTTTAAAGAGACCGATAGAATGCCAAACTTTAAAAAATGATTAGTACTGGTGTACGTAGGCAGTATCATTTCTTCCCATCACGTGTTTCGTACTCACACACTTTTTGTAAGTAGGCTTTCTACATCAACACACTGATTCATTTTCGGTCACAGTGGGTGGTAATTCCAGAAGAATCTTGTGATCTTCGGTTTTTCTTCAGTGCTGAAACCCTTAGTAGAATCTACTTGAATACATTCTATAATATATGATATCTTTAGTCTACGTCTGCCCGTAGATACTACGATGGAAGCAGCAATACTACGAGTACCAATAACTCTTGGAATGGCTCTGTTCTCTTTCCCTTATACTGCGCCAAATTCATGAGGGCAAGCGTAGGACACAAGGCCTCTCTGTTATATTGCGTCACTCTCAGATTTAAATAACCTGAACTTATGCATCTCTGATCATGAGCAAGAGTAATGGGAGAGCAACATAGCCATGTGTTGAGAGGAGTTCTTTTGGGAGTTTGAATGATTCACTTCTTGAAACATGGCTGTTTCGTTCATCCTTCATAAAACAATCTTTATTTAGAGACCTTTCGAGCAGGATGGCATTCTCGACTTTGCCTCACTCTCAGATTTAAATAACCTGAACTTACGATATATGCATCTCTGATCACGAGCAAGAGTAATGGAAGAGCAACATAGCCATGTGTTGAGAGGAGTTCTTTTGGGGGTTTGAATGATTCACCTCTTGAAACATGGCCGTTTCGGTCATCATTCATAAAAGCAGTTTTTATTTAGGGACCTTTCGAGCGGGATCGCATTCTCGACTTTGCCTCACTCTCAGATTTAAATAATCTGAACTTACGATATATGCATCTCTGATCACGAGCAAGAGTAATGGGAGAGCAACATAGCCATGTGTTGAGAGGAGTTGTTTTGGGAGTTTGAATGATTCACTTCTTGAAACATGGCTGTTTCGGTCATCATTCATAAAAGCAGTTTTTATTTAGGGACCTTTCGAGCGGGATCGCATTCTCGACCTGAAGGAAATTCTAACTGGGCCGCACCTGCAAGATCAGATGCTGTTTATCTTGACATGAGATCACCATATCGCGCACATATGGTTCTCATACATGTTCCTTGTGCACCTTTATCAGATGGGTTGTTGGCACAGGGCCAGCAAATTAGGGGATGGAGATAAGTCGATTAGATGGACCTCAGTGTTTAACTGGTACTTATTTTATCGGCCCTGAATGAGTGTGAGGCAATGTCGACCTCGGCGGAATATGAAGTAATGACGGACGAAATGTCTCTAAGCGTTTAGTCCGACACGCTAACGATCCTGTCCGTTCATTGTATTTCTATGGACGACAAAGTTGGCTTCGGTGGGATTTGAACTCGGGAAGTAAAGAGAGAACATATGTCAATAAGTATTTGAAGTGACACACAACGATATAGCCGCAAACGGCCGCCTAAAACACACTACGCGATTACATGCACAACCACACACTGTCCAACTACCACCACCATCACTACTACTACTACTACTACTACTACTACTACTACTACTACTACTACTACTAGTACTACTTCTACTACCACCACCACCATATCCTCACCACCACCACATACAGACCATTGGTCGGCCCGAGATTATAGCAAAAGACGCTAGGCCGTAGTGTCATACCACTACCACCACCACCACCACCACCACCACCACCACCACCACCACCACTACTGCTACTACTACTACTGCCACCTCCACTACCTCCATCACCAGCAACACCACTACCACCACTACTACTACTACTACTACTACTACTACTACTACTACTACCACTACTACTTCCACCATCACCGCTACCGATACCACCACCACCACCACCATCACTACTACAACTAAAGACAAACTCACAAACGTAACCGCGCATACAAGGACAACCAGCCTCTTAGATACGCCATCACACACGCACATATCTAGAGTACCACACACACACACACATACACACACATACAACCACACAAACTCAACCACACAAACGCACGCACGCGGACGCAAATACATACTACTACATAGATATTCTCATATACTCACAGCTACACGCACGCACATACACACACACATACACAATCAAACATGTGTACCGGCACGCAACCGCACACACACGACTGCAAAGCAAACTCACACACACAACTGCAAAATACACACACATAACTGCAAAACACACACACACACAACTGCAAAACACACACACACACAACTACAAAACACACACAAACAACTACAAAACACACATACACACACAACTGCAAAAACACCCAC
>NW_021823843.1:12500-20828 GCF_006345805.1 Octopus sinensis | reverse complement strand
ATATTTAAGTATATTTCTTCATTTGATCATTGAGAATACACAGCTATTCAAAGTTAGTCGGTGCTATAACCCTAAATCGCGGTGTGCTAATTTTCGAAAAGATGCCTAAAATGCTGTACAGAAGAAATCATGGATTGTTTAGCATGATTTCGTTTATGACATACAAATACCTCAGAGGCTTTTCTTTTTGTCAGCTGGTGTTTATAACAAAAAGGGTGCACATCTAACCACACAAGGCAAAATACATATATACATATATACATACAGACAGATAGGCATATTATATATATATATATATATATATATATTATATATATATATATATATATACACACACTCTTACTGTTTCGATCATTGACTGCGGCCATGCTGGAGCACCGCCTTTAGTCGTCAAATCGACTTATTCTTTGTAAGCCCAGTACTTATTCTATCAGTCTCTTTTGCCGAACCGCTTAGTGACGGGGACGTAAACACACCAGCATCGGTTGTCAAGCAAAGCTAGGGGGACAAACACACACACACACATACATACACACATATATATATATTCCTGTCAAGAGTCCCAGATGAACCTACCTCACGGCAAGAGGTGCAAATGAGAGTAGCTATATCAAACTCCATTCTTCACCAAGTGCCACATATTAGACGAAGTTCTTCGCAATAACAGTGTAGCACAAAACGGTGGTGCATCAGCATGGCCACAGCTCTGAGCTGAAACTAAAAAGAAAAAAAACATATATACGACAGGCTTCTTTCAGTTTCCGTCTACCAAATCCACTCACAAGGCATTGGTCGGCCCGGGGCTATAGCAGAAGACACTTGGATCTTTTCATTTTGAAGGCCAGATTTTCCTAGTTAACTAAACAATTTGAAACCTCGTATACTGGTAAAATTCGTAAAAATTAAACTACGTTTAAGTTACGAATAACAATTTTGTTTTCAATTTTGTTTACAATAATGTTTTCTTTTTACACATTCTACCAGTATACGAAGTTTCAAATTTTTTAGTTAACTAGGAAAATCTGGCCTTCAAAATGAAAAGATCCAGACACTTTCCCAAGGTGCCACACAGTGGGACTGAACCCAGAACCATGTGGCTGGTTAGCAAGCTACTTACCACACAGCCACTCCGGCGCCTATACATATATAAACATAAATATATATAGTTTTATATTTAAGAGATGAGGAATTATGTACATTATTTACATTTGACGGATTTTCGCTCTCATCTTGTTTGTTGTTAACACAACGTTTCGGCTGATATAGCCACCTACATTCATCAGGTGTCTTGGGGCAATTTCGAACCTGGGTTCTCATTCCTAACGTTTTTCGTTCCACAGGCACATATCGTTACGGTTAAGAGCGCGGTCTACTAACCTCTAGATTCCGAGTTCGATTCCAGGCAGTGACCTGAATAATAGAAATAGTAATAATGATAATAATAAAAATAACATCGAAAAATAACTTAGCAATGAGAATCCAGGTTCGAAATTTCCCCACGACCGCTGATGAAGGCTGGAGAGTATATCAGCTGAAACGTATTAACGAAACAAGATGCGAACAAATATTCGTGAAATGTAACTAATGTAAATAGGTATAAATCTATACATACATATATATATATATATATTATATATATATATATATATATATATATATAATATATATATATACATATATATATCATATCATAATATATATAATATATATATATAATATATATAATATAATATATAAACATACATACATATACAATATATATATATACATACATACGTGCACATCTACATTTATGAGCACATGTTCTGTGCATATAAAAATAAGTATATGTATATGTACACATAAACGCGCACATATATATATATATATACGTATTCATTTTATCATCTGTGTGTGTGTGTGTGTGCGTTGTGTGTGTGTGTGTGTGTGTGTGTGTGTGCGTGTGCGTGTGTGTGTGTGTGCGTGTGTGTGTGTGTGTGTGTGTGTGGTAAGGAAAAAGCTTGCTTCCCAACCACATAGTTCCTGGTTGTGGCAACTTGGGAAAGTGTTTCTATTATAGCCTCGGGCCGACCAAACTTTTCTGAGGGAATTTGGTGGATAGAAACTGAAAGAAGGCCGTCATATATACATACATACATACATACATACATACATACATACATACATACATACATACATACACATACATACATACATCACTTTGATATTCATCATTGTTTGATTTCACTTTTTCAATATCAGCGACAGTGGACGCTGGAAAAAGTATAAGTATTTGTGAAGGAAATCTAATTCTCGGCGACAACTATGATTGTCACACGCTGACGAGAGGTCAATACCTCGAAACTCGAGTCCGTGTGTATCATAAGTTGAAGACGGGAAGGATGACTTCCCTTTGCAAATACTGACAGGACACAGATAGTGTGTCTATGGCCAGCTGGAGGAGTGTGTCCTCCTGGGGCTAAAAACTACAGTAGCATCCACCCTTAGGGGTTAGCCATATTGAAATGGCAAAAATACGTCACGATGTGTTACCGCTACTGTATATAACTCACTTTGATATTTATCATTGGTTAATAATAATAATAATTATTATTATTATTATTATTATTATTATGATAAGAAGAAGAAGAAGAAGAAGAAAAAGAATGATAAGTAACGACAAAAAATCGAACCTCTATATTACAAAAATAGAGGATTTTTAATATAAATATTATGATTTAGAACAAGCAGTAAAAATTTGTCATAGTACTCGGAGTTTCGAATATCGGAGAGAAGAGCTACGCTGCATTCTCGACGGCTATTAATGGCTCCGACATTCGAAACTCGGAGTACTATAATGACAACCTTACTGTTTGTTCTAAATCATAACATATATATATATATGTATGTGTGTGTATGTATGTATGTAGTATGTATGTATATATATATATATATATCTATATATATATATAATATATATATATATATATACATGCATTGCATATATATGCAAATATATGTGTCCTTCCATGGGGAACCACTTTCATATGTTTTATTAAATGCATGAGTGAGTTCAAAATTTATCTCTTTTATTTTAGATATTTTCCTATTTCTTTTAACAGTTTCCTACAGTTGATTTGGGAACAATGAGTTCCTAAAATTCACATACGACGTTTCCAACCCTTGAGTCTTATTTTCAAGAATTGATTATATTTTTTTATCAGTGTTATTTCTTACATGCTTGTTGGTTTAGCGCAGAGTTTCCTGGCAAAGTATCTTTTAACTATTAGCATCATACTTCAGTAGTCACGTGCTAATTTGCCGCAATTTCATACTAAAATCAACTCTAAAACACATTCATCAAAATATTAATACGAGACGACTGACGTGAAAACAGAAAATAACTTAATGGTCACATTGTAACCGCCTGAAACAAATCAACATGTAAACTACTGATGCATGAAGTTAACAGTATAATTTTTAAAATCCTGTGAAGGAAAATTATATATGAATCCAACCAAATCCTAAAAGACAATGCTGTATCCATTATTATATATCTATATATTATATATATATATAATATATATACGTACACACACACACACACATACATATATGTATATATATATATATATATATATTATATATATATATATATATATATATATATATATAATATACTATATATATATTATATATATATATATATATATATATATATATATAGTATAAAGCTCGGGAATGAAAATCTCTTTTATATATATATATATATATATATATATATATATATATATATCTATGTATGTATGTATGTATGTATGTATGTATGTATGTTATATAAAATTTGGTATAAGGTAAAAGTTTCAGATATTTGTCTTAAACATTCAGACAAGCAAATTTATAATTCATCTGTATGACATGAGATATTATTCCATTCAAATAACCACATATTTATATTAAGACATATATGTTAAGAATATAGAAATATAAGAATATAAACATTAAAAAAAAACTAAAAATTAAAAACATAAAATTATGTAAGGGGTACAATGAAAGTAGAAAATATAGCTAGAATAGATCAAAGGAGGTGATTGAAAGGATCAATCCAAACCTACGTCCGTTTCAGAAAAGTTGTTAGGGGCTGTAGGAAAAAATCCAAATTCAACTCCCTGTATAAAAACATTTCCTTCCTCGAGGTTCCTTTCTCGTCGTAAAGTCAAGTAGCATACTATATGCTAGTAATAGAAATAAAAACATTACTTTTTTTTTTAATGTGACTTGGATTAGATCCAATATCCGCTCTCTTATAGTAGTATTGATTTTAAAAATAAGTAAATAAAATAAAAATAAATAAAGAAATAAAAATATATCAACACAAAATGGAATATTCCAATTAGCTATTATTTACATTATTAACTAAAGTATCACCTGTCAACCCTTTTAATTCCTTATTTAATGTTTCTATAGAAATGATTATATTCTTATAGTTTGACTTGTCGGGTTTTATTTTGTCCTTTATATTTTTATTCTTATTCTTCAATTCGATACGCTACAACCAACTGAAATTTCACCATGTAGCACCTTACTGGATTTTACGACGGGAAAGGAACTCCGAGGATTACTTCCTACAGCCCCTTAAAACTTTTCGGAAACTGTCGTAGCTTTCGACTGATCCTTTCAGTCACCTCCTTTAATCTATTCTAACGATATTCTCTACTTTCTTGGTAATCCTTATATTCTTTATGTTTATATTCTTATATTTCTATATTTTTATCATTCATGTCTTGATATGAATATGTGGTTATTTGAATGGAATAATATCTCATGTCATACATCTGAATTATGAATTTGCTTATCTGAATGTGTAAGGCAAATATCTTAAATTTTTATCTTATACCAAATTTTATTAATCTTTAGCTCATATACAAGTGAAAGAAACAGTTGTACTATATACGGGATCATTATCCCCATTAAAATTCTCGGATTCTACATTAGCTCATACCAAGCACTTAATATAGTAACAACTATGGAAAAGAATTTCTGGATTTGTCAACAATATCATTCCTATACACCTAGACATCTATACAGAGAAATTCTGTTGCAAAAAAAACTAGCGAATTTATAAGATTAAGATGGAGAGTATTCCATTACGACGGCATGCATAAACGAAACAGTAATATCATCGATGAAAGCAGTTATACTTCCAACGAATTTAACTTGAAATCCCGTAAAATTGGATGGAAGCACTCCGTCGGTTACGACGACGAGGGTTCCGGTTGATCCGAATCAACGGAACAGCCTGCTCGTGAAATTAACGTGTAAGTGGCTGAGCACTCCACAGATACGTGTACCCTTAACGTAGTTCTCGGGGATATTCAGCGTGACACAGAAAGTGACAAGGCCGGCCCTTTGAAATACAGGTACAACAGAAACAGGAAGTAAGAGTGAGAGAAAGTTGTGGTGAAAGAGCACAGCAGGGATCACCACCATCCCTGCCGGAGCCTCGTGGAGCTTTAGGTGTTTTCGCTCAATAAACTCACAACGCCCGGTCTGGGAATCGAAACCGCGATCCTATGACCGCGAATCCGCTGCCCTAACCACTGAGCCATTGCGCCTCCACGAAATCCCGCAAAAACCCTCCAACTAATCCGGACTTATTGAACTTCTAGCTCGTTTTGCAATGTCAGAAGCCTTCGAACAGGATTCGTTTTCCGCAATTCTTTTCAAACAGCGAAGCTTCCTTTCTGAGGGCCCAGGTCGGCCGGGACGAGAATCTGCTGGTTCTTTTCCTTGGATTTTGAATTGCACTATAATACCATTAACAGTAGCAAGAGGAATTTGAAAATTTTCGGCAACTTTTCGCTGGCTAAAACTAGCCTCAGTTTGCTCAACAATACGACCTCTTTGAAAATCTGACAGTTCTGCTGAATTTTTTGTGTATGGCATGGTTACTTCTCGCAAATGTTTAATGTAATGGCACCTGGAATGATAAAGAATAATTACATTGTAAATTCTATGCTGCTGAAAAAATAATAAGAAAATTGAAGGTGTCTATTTTTTTCCTGCTTGTCTGTATATATATATATATTGACATATTACGGAGTAGTCATTTTTCAGCCCATCGGAACAAACAGGTCAGGACGAAATACATGGGATGGAGAGCCGTTGAAGAGGTCATAGTATATGTGATGAAAGATTTCGGACTAAGGACACTAAAATAAGAATAATGATAAAGCCAAAGTGATATACGTGTATATAGTGTGTGTGCGCTTATTTGTAAAAAATGTATGACCGTCCCCAAATGTAATAATATCTGTCTCAACACTATTTCACATCAGGAATCTTGCAAACCAAATTCATACACATAACAATATATATTGTTACTCAAAATGAGATTGTGAAGTTCTGGAAACGTCGAATGTGAATTTCGGAGGTCTATTGTTTCAAGCCAACAGCAAAAAATTAATAATGCGAAAAATTTACAATAAAATAGCTAGAATTTGAATATTGTAGTGTATTTAATGAAACACACACTTAGACAAACTCATGCATATATAGGGAAGGTGGTCTGTGTTTCAGGTTTTAGCAAGTTAGGCTCATGATCACATTGTCATGCGTTCAGTTCCTTGACAGAGCATCTGTGTGCCTGTACAAAGAACATCATTACACATAACACCAGTCAACTGCTTTGAGGCTAACGCACTTGCAGGAATATCTAAACCATTGCGATACTGTCGAAGACGATAAAAATGAGTGCAGGTTAGAGTGGGTCTTTCGTGAGACGTCTTCCCGCATCTGGTCTCCTTGAGTGAACTGTAATCATAGGTTAAGCAGACGAAGACGAGGCGTTTGAATCTTGAATGGTGCTAGGCATTATTACTATACGAACGGGAAAACTTAGTATGCTAGAAAGCATCTCTAGGTTTATATAGACAACTAGATGAGGGTAAAGATAACGATGGTCAAGGCATAACTCTGGGCAACGACGAGAATAACCTGGGGAGTGTGTTCTGGAAATCTTTGAGGTCAAGGACTATGGACAAATTCCTAAAGTCATTTACATAGCATTTCTAAAGGTAAGCATCAATTGTTCGAGATAAGCTCTTCGTGAGTAGAAGAGCCAACGGCCGAACGTGTCTGAAATGTATGCTGGGCAACGAAACTGTTCCTCTTTCAGTGTCCGTTCAGTAACAACTTGTGTGTTGAGCAGCTGTTGTCACGTGTAGAACGAATCCGATTGTCTGCCACGTCTATAGTGAAGATCGACAGCTACCATTCTGTAGCAAGAAACAGAAGCAAATATTTCTCTATTTTGAGGATATGGTAAAAGATATTGTGGTGAACTTGACGAATTTGAAGACAGGTATTTTCCTATCTGGGTAAGCTGTCATATACTTCAAGTATTATTCGATGAAAAAGACAAGGATATACAGGGAGATGATGCCGTTTAAAGTATTAATCGAAAGGTGTGTGAAAGTGGTAAGAAATGGTGAGTCTGAATATGTCTAACGTAACAAAAGAACCTGGAAGAATGTACCTTCGATACTAGCGGGCAGTGTGAGACAACTCTTATTTGTGGGGATTTTTCCATCGAATTTGCTTACATTTTTTGTAGATTTTTATTATATCTCAATCGCTATTTATTTTCTTTTGATCAACATAAAACCCACCATTTGCGTGTAGTAGTTCTTCGCCATTTGGGCCCTTATGGCGAATAACAGAAGTGAGTACTATTATCATCGTTTTCATAGACATCATCACCATCTCCATCATCATATTTGCTACGTCTACTACCACTAGCACTGCTATTACTACTATGCTGCTGCTGCTGCTGCTGCTGCTACTACTACTTCTACTGTCATTATCACCATTAGTATCGTGTTTTAGGTTTTCTAGTTCGACTAAAACTTTATAGATGAAAATTTATAACCCCATTATCTCATTAAGAAACTGTTTGACAATATCTAATTATATAAGGCAAGATTTATTCTCCCGTTCCTCCGCCCTTTCTCTCCCACACACATTTCTCATCTTTCTCTCTCTCTCACACACAGAGAAACACAAGTACACGCACACACACACGCACACACACATCTTTCTCATCTCATCCTACCCGGCATTATCTGTATTTTTACTCCACTACATTGTACAATCAATCCTGCCAGTAAAAAAAAACAAACAAAATGTGAACTATAAAGAGTTAGTTAATGTATATTTTCCTTATTTTTAATGTATTTTTTGTTGAGTTTTAGGAAAGTTCTCTCTCTCACACACACACTCTCTCTCTCTCTCTCTCTTTCTTTCTCTAATCAGCATCTGTTGTCAATCCTTGCTATGATTAACGCAATT
>NW_021823843.1:0-7500 GCF_006345805.1 Octopus sinensis | reverse complement strand
AAATGTACGGTGATTGTAAACACCCATATATATATATATATATATATATATATATATATATATATATGTATGTATGTATGTATGTATGTATGTATGTATGTATGCATTATGTATGCATGTATATATATATGTATGCATGTATATATATTGTATGTATGTATATATATATAAATATGCATATATATATAATACTTATACATATAAATATATATGTATGTATACGTATGAATATATATAAATATATATCAATTTATAATATCATTTATGTATGTATGCTTACATTACGTGGGCACTTGTGTACGCGTGTGTGTGCATTCCTATATACACATTGACTGGCATACGCTCACACACATACACACACACATATATATATATTATATAGCAATAAATATACTACATATGTATATATACATACGCATTTATATTTCCAACGCTGTCAGCAGCAATCGTAATAAATTATTAAATTTATCCACCTACTTATGACACAATATGCACACATACATATACTCACACAAGCAAGTACAAACGTACAAACATACACATAGGCATGCACACACATTCACATACACACCCTGGAAACTTCGTATTGGTTCTAAATTATCCACTTAATATTCGAATCTCTTTGTTCTTTTTGTTTTTGTTCAATTCACCTCCCCGTCAGACACAAGCCGATATCATCCTTTTGTTTATTTTAGACGTGGAATGAAACGAGAAACTCTGGGTGGTGCAGCATTGTGTGCGGTAGTGTGCCTCGGCTTCTATTATGTCGATCACCTATTGATGCCGCCGGTCATAACCCCACCGCCACCGTCACCATCATCACCATACAACTACCAAACTACCATCGTCTCCACCGACTTGATTCTGCATGTTACCACGCCGAAATGAAACGTGAAACAAAGTTGAGTTTTGGCCATTCACCAACACTTACGATTTCTAGTTAAGCCTGCTTCTAATGCTACTGTTGTTGCTGTTGTTGTTGTTGTTGTTGTTGTTGCTACTTCTGTATGTGGTGCTGGTAGGAGTGCGAGGGTAGTGTCCCTATTCGTGGTGGTGGAGTTATAAGGACCATTGTCGAGATGGTGTTGGTGGAGAGGTGGTTATGAGAGTAGTGATTAATGTGAGTTGATGTTGGAGGTGGTGGTGCTGGTACTTGCGGTGTTGGTGGTGGTGGTGGTTGTAGTGCTGGTGGTTGTAGTGCTGGTTGTGGTGGTGCTGGTGGTGCTGGTGGTGCTGGTGCTGGTAGAGATGGGGGGTTACTTGTGGTGGGAGTGCAGGTGGCGGCGGGAAGAGCTGGTGGGGGGGGGGGGGGTTGAAGAGCTGGTGGTGGTAGTCCTGGTTGTGGTGGTAGTGCTGGTGGTAGTGCTAGTGGCGGTAGTGCTGGTGGTGGCGGTAGTGCTGGTGGTGGTGGTGGTACTGATGGCTGTGGTGGTAGTGCTGGTGGTGCTGGTGCTGGTGGTGCTGGTAGTCATGGTGTTGATGCTAGTGCTGGTGGTTGTGGTGGTAGTGGTGGTGGTGGTGGTGGTGGTGGTGGTGATGCTGGTGGTATTGATGGTGATAGTGCTGGTGGTGGCGGTAGTGCTGGTGGTGATGATAGTGCTGGTGGCGGTGGTGGTAGTAACGCAATGGAATTGGTAGGTTTATAGCTGATAATACTATTTATTAGTCGTGGCATTGGCGGTGGTAAAGGTCAAGATGGTTGTGGTGATAGTGGTCGATTCTGGTGGTGTTCGCGATTGGGCAAAGGGAGCGCATGGGACAGAGTAATAAGTGGGAGCTATTGGTCATATAAGTAGTAACATTGGAGATATTAGTGACTCTGTTAGTGACAGTCATGGCGGTGTTGCACGTCGTGAGGTTAACCATCGATGTCGTCATCAACGTCCTGAGATTAGTGTTAGTGGTGGTGGTTTTTGTGGCGGCACTAATGATGGTGGTGATGGTAGTGGTAGTGGTGGTGGTTTTTGTGGTGGTACTGTTTATGGTGGTGATGGTAGAGGTAGTGGTGGTAGTAGTGGTGGTGGTGGTGGTGGTGGTGGTACTGATGATGGTGGTGATGGTAGTGGTTGTGGTGATTGTGGTGATGGTGGTGATGATAGTGGTGATGTAGGAGGTGGTGGTGATTGTGGTGGTGGTGGTGGTGATGATGGTGGAAGTGGTAATGGTAGTGATGGAGGTAGTGGTGATGGTGGTGGTGGTAGTGGTGATGGTGGTACTGTTGATGGTGGTGATGATAGTGGTAGTTGTAGTAGTAGTGGTGATGATGGTGGTTGTGGTGATAGTGGTAGTGGTGATGGAGGTGGTGGTATTGGTGATGATGGTGATGGTAGTGGTGATGGAGGCGATAGTGGTGATGGTGGTGGTCGTGGTGGTGGTCGTGGTCGTGGTCGTGGTGGTGGGTAGTAGAGGTGATGGTGCTGATGATAGCGGTGATGATGATGGCAGTGTAGTTAGTCGATATGTAGTGATGGTAACTCAGAACGTAAAGACAGAATAAATGCTGCAAAGCACTTTGCTCAGTGTCCTAACGATTCTTATTTCTTTATTGCCCATAAGGGGCTAAACACAGAGGGGAGAAACAAGGACAGACAACGGATTAAGTCGATTACATCGACCCCAGTGCGTAACTGGTACTTAATTTATCGACCCCGAAAGGATGAAAGGCAAAGTCGACCGCGGAGAAATTTGAACTCAGAATGTAGCGGCAGATGAAATACCTATTTCTTTCTACCTACAAGGGGCTAAACATAGAGGGGACAAACAAGGACAGACAACGGGATTAAGTCGATTACATCGACCCCAGTGCGTAACTGGTACTTAATTTATCGACCCCGAAAGAATGAAAGGCAAAGTCGACCTCGGAGAAATTTGAACTCAGAACACAAAGACAGAAGAAATGCCACCGAGCACTTCGCCCGGCGTCCTAGCGATTCTACCAGCTCGCTGCCTCCTAAGACTTCGTAATATTTGTCGCCATGTAAAGCGGTGAGCTGACAGAAACGTTACTGCGCCGGGCAAAACACTCAGCGGCATTTTATTCGTCTTTACTTTCTGAGTTCAAATTCCGCCTATGTCGACTTTGCCTTTCATCCTTTTGGGGTCGATAAAATAATACCAGTTCAACACTGGGGTCGACGTAATCGTTTTACTCCTTCTCCGAAATTGCTGGCCTTGTGCCAAAATTTAAAACCAAAATATTAGTGGCCATATTGTGGCAGCGCTTGAGCTAGCAGAATTTTTAGAGCGTCGGAGAATATCCTTTCCGGTATTCTTTCTATATATTCGTTACTCTTTACTCTTATTTATTTCACTCATTTGACTGTGACCATGCTGGAGCACCGCCTTTAGTCGACCAAATCGACCCAAGGATTTATTCTTTGTAAGTCTAGTACTTGTTCTATCGGTCCCTTTGGCCGAACCGCTAAGTTATGGGGACGTAAACACACCCGCATCGGCTGTCAAGCGATGCTGGGGGAACAAACACAGACACACAAACATACATACACACACACACATGTATATATATATATATATATATATAATATATAATCATTACAGATATAGGGTGAAAGTTATTTAATTTAATAAAATTAACAAATTTCACCTAGTAGTATTTCGGTATGGAAAAGGACCATATTCGGTAAAAACTTATACAAAAAGTTTTTTTATATATAATTATAACAATAAGGGTTTTGCAACAAGTTGCTTGACCACAAACCGAAAATTTTAGAAATAGCAGCTAAAGGACTACTATTTCCTTTTTCTACAAAAATATGTCTCCACAGACAACAATAATTTTTAACTCACGTATGGCAAAAAAAAAAGAAGAAAAATAATGAAATCACACAGTCTTCGATTAATTATGGACGTAAGTTTCTGGATTAGAATCATAAGATTCATTTCCTTCATCGACATAATATTTCGATAAATAAATCTAGAAATGCTAGGAAAATTTACCCCTTATATTTCCGACCAAGCGACATCGAAAAATATAAAAGCTAATCAGCATATCCACATTTGTATACACGAGTGAATTCGTATTTCCTTCCAAATTTTTCTACAATGTGAGTCACAAAATAGTACTGCCGTACGTATGTGCGTATGTATGTATATATGTATGTGCATATGTATGTTTACCATTATTCAGTTTATTTCAAGATTTTTTGCCACTAGAGAAAGAACCGGTTTCTAACCTAGATCCAAGGTTCCTTTATTGGAATTTCAACATCAACAACAGGGTATTTTTGTTTGTACGTATGTATGTACGTACGTATGTTTGTATGTATGTATGTATGCATGTATGTATGGGCAGATTTATATCTTTTATGTATGTATTCTCATGCATATAGTTACATATCAAGATATGCTCATATATATTTAAATGATATACTTCTGGAAAGTTTTACAGACTTGTATGTATGCACGTACGTATGTATGTATGTATGTATGTATGTATGTATGTATGTATGTATGTATGTATGTATGTATGCACTTATGTGTACTGGTGTATGTAATGTCCTGGTTGTAACCAACGCGTTTCAGCCATAACATTCCACCTCTTCAGATAATACCACCATTACAATTAGGCAAAATGGCGTTCATTCTTTATGATAGTAGCTTGTGATTCGACAAGAGTTTAGCTATCTTATGTAGCAGGAATGTCTCTCTTACTTGCTCACCTCTAAAATACCCCTAATTGAATACGTAAGTGAGATAAAGTTAATTAGTTTAACAAACTACAACGAGTAAATCCATTCTTTCCATTACTACAATGACTGCCTGAGTGTGTGCAAATGCGCGCTTGTATGTGTGAGTGTGCGTGTGCATTCGTATGTATGTGTCTAGCCTCATAAACTCGCTCATAGACTACAGAATAAAAATACCTTCTGTTATTAGAATGCTACTATATCGTGCAAGTAATGATATATTGTGTAGCGTGTTGTGTCGAAGTCTGTACATGGTGACATTTTCGTTCAATGTCCCGATGTCTTGTTTCTTTATGATTCGCTTTTGCCATTGGTGGCTCAATAAACTGTTGTTAGGACTTAATATATTCATAATGCACCGTATTTCTAAGCACCGGCGACGAGCTGACGTGACTTCACTGACGTTCTCGCAAGTTAATATATACATATAGATTGATGTATGTGCGTAGGTATGTATGTATGTGCATATGTATTATGTGCGTATGTATGTATATATGTATGTATGTACGTATATATGCATGTCATTATTCAGATAGATAGAGAGATAGAGAGATAGAGAGATAGATAGACAGACAGACAGACGACAGACAGACAGATAGATACATAGACAGACAGACAGATAGATAAAGATAGATAGATAAAGATAGATAAAGATAGATAGATAGATA
Source organism: Octopus sinensis (assembly GCF_006345805.1). Lineage (NCBI taxonomy): Eukaryota > Metazoa > Mollusca > Cephalopoda > Octopoda > Octopodidae > Octopus > Octopus sinensis. The sequence goes on along the minus strand of NW_021823843.1, from coordinate 2,126 downwards.
GATAGATAGATAGATAGATAGATAGATAGATAGATAGATAGATAGACAGATAGACAGACAGATAGACAGACAGATAGACAGACAGACATATAGATAGATAGATAGACAGACAGACATACAGATAGATAGATAGATAGATAGATAGATAGATAGATAGATAGATAGATTGATAGATAGATAGATAGATAGATAGATAGATAGGTACTTATATACATACATACATACATTCATACATGTATACGTACATTCATACATGCATACGTACATTCATACATGCATACGTACATACGCACAAGCATATATACGTACGTTCGTATGCGAGCACGCACATACATACATGCATACATAGTACATACATACATGCATACGTACGTACGTGCATACATACATACATACATACATACATACATACATACATACATACATACATACATACATACATACATACATACATACAAGCATGTATATAAATTTACAACTCACAGGAACATGGCGTTATTACTAAAGCAATATCTCACGCTATTTGGAGAAAGACTGCTCATAGAAAAGTATAAGCAACATTTATACTGTGGAATACATAGGTGTCAACGTAAAGAAAATTCATAGACTCCGCGCAGAAAAAAAAAGAGACAGCTATGTTCGGTCGTTGAGCCAAGCTACCCCTCAGATGTGAACATTCTTCCAAGATCAACGATAAGGGAAATATTCATGGACAGCTGGTTCGAGACTTACAGCTTCTCCACGATGATTGTAACATGATATCCATAGGCGTAGGAGTGGCTGCATGGTAAGTAGTTTGCTTACCAACCACACGGTTGGTAAGCAAACTACTTACCATGCGTCTTCTACTATAGCCTCGGACCGACCAAAGCCTTGTAACAGGATTTGGTAGACGGAAACTGAAAGAAGCTCATCGTATATATATACTATATATATATATTATATATATATATATATATTATATATATATATATATATATATATATATATATATATGTGTATATATATATATGTGTGTGTGTGTGTGTGTGTGTGTGTGTGTGTGTGTGTGTGTGTGTGTGTGTGCGATGTGTGTGTGTGTAAGTGCGTCAGTGTTTGTCGCCCCCCCATCGCTTGACAACCGATGCTGGTTTGTTTACGACCCTGTAACTTAGCGGTTCGGCAAAAGTACTAGGCTTACAAAGAATAAGTCCCGGGTCGATTTGTTCGACTAAAGGCAGCGCTCCAGCATGGCCGCAGTCAAATGACTGAAACGAATAAGAGAATAAAAGAATAATAGAAGAGCAATAATCGTTGGTGCACTCGTTGTTAATGCCTATGCGACAATCTGAAGACGCTAAGGTTGTTGAGGGAAGAAAGAAACCGGTTCACGCTGACTTTACAGATGCAGTCTGTAAGTGAAACTGTAAAAATATACAAGGCTTTCTTAAAGTCCAATATGCAATATCGTTCTTTTTATTCAAACGCTGTTGATGTAGCTTGTATTTATACACATATATACATACACACACGCATGCATGTATTCATGCATACATACATATATACATACACACACATACGATACTCTTTTACTCCTTTACTCTTTTACTTCTTTCACTCATTTGACTGTAGCCATGCTGGAGCACAGCCTTTAGTCGAGCAAATCGATCCCAGGACTTATTCATTGTAAGCCTAGTACTTATTCTATCGGTAACTTTTGCCGAACCGCTAGGTTACGGGTACCTAAACACATCAGCATCGGTTGTCAAGCGATGTTGGGGGGACAAACACAGACACACAAGCTTTGTCTTCTTGGAATTCTAAAATCTGAATAAGAAGTGAAAAATGCCTGCGTATTTAAGAAAGTCAATTTCCAACTACGTGGTTTCGGGTTTCACTCCCACCCTGTGACAGGGTGGGCCGATCAATGCGTTATGAGAGAATTTGGTTGACCGGAAATTATGTGGAAGACCATCGTGTGTGTGTATGCGCGCACGCGTGTGTGTATGTATATATCTATGTATATGTGTGTATATATGTATATATGTATATGTGTCTGTGTGTGTGTGTTTATGTGTCATTTTGTCTGTGTCTCTCCCCATCATCGCTCGATAACCAGTGTTAATTCCTTTCCGCCCACTTAACTT
>NW_021823842.1:0-20810 GCF_006345805.1 Octopus sinensis | reverse complement strand
GTATACATACACATACACGCACACACACATATACACTGGCGTGTACGTGTGCGCAAGACCGGGTTCAATATATATGTCTATACATTACTATATTTATACAACCATGCGATTGTAATACGTTCGACTATGCATGGTACACCTGATATATTTAACACAATATGAACATGCATCGTTTGACATACAATAATCATAAAGTTAACAAATATTTTGCTTTCAGTATATATAAGCCTTGAATCTGTTAACATCACCAAAGAACCAGTGTTCTAAATTACAACGCTCTAATTTCTAGCTTATGCTGTCGTGTAGGTAGGTTCTATTAAACGTACGTTCTGTTTAACGGATATCGAGCTGGCAGAAACGTCTGCACGCCAGGCGAAAATCTAAGCAGTATTTCGTCTGCCGCTACGTTCTGAGTTCAAATTCTGCCGAGGTCGACTGTGCCTTTCATCCTTTCGGGGTCGATTAAATAAGTACCAGTTACGCCCTGGCGTCGATATAATCGACTTGATCCGTTTGTCTGTCTTTGTTTGTCCTCTCTGTGTTTAGCCCTTCGTGGGTAGTAAAGAATATAGTAGGATAAAGTTTGATATGTATATACATATATACGAATACACATACATTCGTACACGCTTCCGTATAAACACACACACACACACCACACACACATACGCACAAAAGCGTAGGCGTGGCTGTCGGGTAAGAAGTTTGCTTCCCAGCTTCATGGTTCTGGGTTCAGTCCCATTGCGTGGCACCTTTGGTAAGTGTCTTCTACTATCGCTTCGGGCCTGCCAAAGTCATCTGTGTGGATTCGGTAGACGGAAATTGAACGCCTATCGTATATATATATATATATATACTCTTACTCTCTACCCTTTTACTTGTTTCAGTCATTTGACTGTGGCCATGCTGGAGCACCGCCTTAATCGAACAAATCGACTCCACAACTTATTCTCTAGTACTTATTCTATCGGTCTTTGACCGAACCGCTAAGTCACGGGGCCATAAATACACCAGCGTCGGTTGTCAAGCGATGTTGGGGGGAAAAACACAGACACACAAACATATACACACATACATACATTTATACACATATATACATATATACGACGGGCTTCTTTCAGTTTCGGTCTACCAAATCCACTCACAAGGCTTTGGTCGGCCAGATGCTATAGTAAAAGACAGTTGCTGAAGGTGCCACACAGTGGGACTGAACCTGGAACCATGTGGTTCGTAATCAAGCTTCTTACCACACAGGAATGCGTACTGAGCGAAAGCTAAACTGCAACTCTCTCTTGATGATACTTTCAGCTTGTCGCGAACACTATTGTTGCCGACTTTCGGGTTCGTTATTCGAGACACCGTTTGTCACTCGAGACGTTATATGTTCGAAAAATTGTTCGTAAGCCGACTTGCTGCTGATGAGAGACATTCGTAAACCGAGGTCTCATTGTATGTTGTTCATGAGGATTTTGATGTAGTGAAGCGTAAGAAATGCCTTCCTGGTTATTTGAACGAAACTGTTGGTACAGGATACAATAAGACCTCGGTTTACGAATGTCTCTCATCAGCAGCAAATCGGCTTATGTGGATTTTGGCATAAAATTATATTGATTTTATTGAGCAATTTTCGGTATTTTTGCCTTAGTTTTTGGAATTTTCAACAAATTGGGATATCTTTTGTATAACACGTTTCCTTTATATGTATAGCTATATTTAATAATTACTTTCGTTTATTATGTATAGTTATATTAAGCCACCTTGAGCATAGTCCTATGAACTTGGAAAAATTTAAAACAGAGGGTTACCTACTTGCAAACGAATGTGGTAACATGTAAGATTATTGACCGAGGTTACCGTGGTCTTTTCCGTAGGCTTTTCTTTTCACGGATAAACCTTATCTGCTTCCCCCTTTACACTACATCATGACATTTCTGTGATACACGATCCTTATTGATCCGTATTTTTTCCTTTCCCTTTTACGATCCCTTTTGATCGAAAACTGACCCCACTTTTTTTTTTCTCCCCAAAAAGAAAAGCTCTACTGTGTAATCTGTCCCATCTGTGTGCAGCCCTGTGTGGCTAATAAAGAAACATATTTAAACATTACTTTGTAAGTTTTGTATGTATAATGGTTGAAAAGTTCAGAGGTCTTAATAGGAGCTTCGTAATGCTTGTGGTTCGTGGTCCATAGACACAGACCGAGTCGTCCACGAATTCCGAATCGTTTGATAGGTTCTGTTTTAAGGTCAACAAGAATAGCAAAAGAAAATAAAAATACGTTTGCAATATAGCCACATTCCACTTTGTCTTATGTCAGTCGCTGAAGACGCAATTTTTTTTCTGTAAAAACTATACAAGAGTCGTCTCAGAAATTGAAGATAAAAACTACATTTGTCATATGTGGAATAATATATATTTTTTTGCTTCAAATCCATTATTTGTCAGTCACTCAAGTCATTAATCATATATTCTGAAATGCCGATTGCTTTAAATATTTTATGAGCTCTTGACAATACGTTTGGTTTTGTCTTATATTTAGATGAATTACTCTGCAGAATGTCTATCTATCTATCTATCTATCTATCGATTTATCTATCTCCCTTCTCTCTCTCTATATAAATATATACATGCATTACATACATACATATATATATATATACATATATATGTGTGTGTGCGTGTGTGTGTGTGTATGTATGTATGTATATGCATGTACATATATAGGTACATACATAAACGCATTGAACCACACACACAACACCACACACAACAAATATATATATATATATATATATATATATATATACATTCGTGAATGCGCGTGGCCTAATGGTTAGGATATTGCACGCACGATCGTGATTTTGTAGGTTCGATTCAATGACTGGACGGAGAGATGTGTTCTTGAGTAAAACACTTCATTTCATGTTGCCCCAGTCCACTCAGCTGTAAAGAGGTAACCCTGAGATGGAAATGCCATCCCAAGAGAGGAAATGTTGGCCTGCTCAGCGAGGCAGCGAAAATGGCATGATTCGAAAACTAAAACAATGTTAAGTGCGTCGTGACTAGCGATGTATAACAACATCCATACCGTGATGTTCATACATATGTGATGTGTGTATATATTGTTTACGTGTATTGTGTCTGTGAGTGTCCGTGTTCATCGTACACCACAATATATACAGCAGCGTGGCATATATATACGCAAGAGGTATATGTATATATATTTCTTTACTACGCACAAGGGGCTAAACACAGAGGGGACAAACAAGGACAGACAAACGGATTAAGTCGATTACATCGACCCCAATGCGTAATTGGTACTTAATTTATCAACCCCGAACGGATGAAAGGCAAAGTCGACCTCGGCGGAATTTGAACCCGGAACGTAACGGCAGACGAAATACGGCTACGCATTTCGCCCGGCGATTCTGCCAGCTCGCCGCCATAAGGTATATGTATAAGTATATGTATATGTATATAAAAGTGTATGTGTGACAGTTGTGAGTACACGTGTATATTTGTGGTCTTGCAGCCATCTACTGTGTATATTATCATTCGGCGGCATGTGTGTATGTAGGGGCATATGGTTAAGTGTTTGTTATTGTTTGTTATATGGTTTTGTTAGGGTATGTGAATTCATGTGTATGTATTTGAGTATGATATGCACTCACACACAGTCACATACATGCGTATATCACTGTGTGTACGTAGTAAAGGACAAGAGGTAAAGACCACGCTTCGGTCATGAATGACTATGGAATAGCACCTAGAAAGTTCCCCTCCAAGGAACTAGACCGGGCAAGATTGTTTATGGAAGACCAGCATATTTATTTCCCACATGTGGGGGGGGGGGTGGCCTAAACATAGAGGGGACGAACAAGGACAAATAAAAGGATTAAGTCGATTAGATTGACCCCAGTGCGTAACTGGTACTTAATTTATCGATCCCGAAAGGATGAAAGGCAAAGTCGACCGCGGCGGAATTTGAACTCAGAACGTAACGGCAGGCGAAATACCGGTAAGCATTTCGCCCGGCGTGCCCACGTTTCTGCCAGCTCGCAGCCTTTTCATGGAAGACCAGCAGTCACCCATGCATATCAGTCTCACCTCTCTACACCATTATATGTACATAGAGTAAAGGGTAAATACCCTCTTTGGTCATGACTGACCATGGGATTGCACCTGGAATGTTCCCCTCCAAGGAACAAGTCCGAGTAAGGTTGCTTATGGAAGACCAGCAGTCACACATGCATACCCGCCTCACCTCTCCACACCTTTACATGTATGGGGAAAATGTAAAGATTCCACTTCGGTGTTGAATGACCATGGGATTGCATCTAAAACGTTCCCCTCAGAAGTACAATTCTTGCCAGGGTTCTTTATGGAAAACCAGCAATCGTCCATGCATACTAAACTCCCCTCTCCATACTACAGATGTTATACAAGGGAAACGCAAAGGCCGATACAACTTAGCACCATTGGTGTCGCAACTAATTTCTGCAGATGAGTGAAATGGAGCAACATGAAATAAAGTGTCGTGCTCAAGAACACAACACAGCCCGGTCTGAGAATCGAATTCGTTACCTCATGTTTGTGAAGCCGACGCTCTAACTACTGAGCTATGCGCCTTCATGAGTACGTATTAATGCTATTTAAACGGGATCTAATAAAAAAAGTATCGGTACTGGTCCTACAAAAAGAAAACTGGGATCTTCTCGGTTTGAACGGCAGTGCTTTAAAATAATTTCCACGTAACTAATCACTTTAAAACTTCGTATACTGGTAGAATGTGTTTATAAAACATCTTTTACTCTTGGCTTTATTGAGAAAATTCTATAGTTTGTAAGATATTTGTTGGTTTTTTTTTCTACAGTTTCTGCAATTTCAACCAATCAATGACGTCTATTGAGGTGAAAACATTCTGTGCCGTATGGATATGTCCCTCGTTTAAGAAACAGATTGGGTTTATTTACAATAGTGAAGAAAAAAAGATACCATTCCCCTAACCAACCCTAACTAACCCTAACCCTAAAACAGATTGAAATGCAATAGCTCGATACTAGGGTCATAATTATGGGTGACAAATTCATATGACACCGCTAGAAAAAATTGCCGTTCAAACCGAAAAGATCCGAAAATTGCAGCACATATCAATTCAGCATTCAACCTCCTTCGAAGTTGTCCCATTCTGAAGCTACACGCTTTATCCTGTATCGTTTCCATTTGAAGGAAACATTTTCGGAACTCCTTTTTTTTTTGTTTTTGTGGAGGATACCGAGCAGCTACTTCGTAAACATTCTCTTGGATGTCTTTCTTCAAAAAGTATCGGCTCTGTTGCTATGGTAACGGAGCTTAAGTAGCAGAATGAAGCCGCTTGGTACAGATTTGACCTTGAACTCTGCCACGGATGCACACCAAGTTATGACGTTCTCGTTCACTTCCGTTGTTTGTAACAGTGCTTAGAAGACCCCGACCTGTCGTATGTATTGTAGTATTGTGTGTGTATTTGTATGGACTGTGACTATCGCTATGCTTATAAGCATGGGTCTATATATAAATATATACATATATATATACATACATATATATATATATACATATATATATATATACATACATATATATACATACATATATATATATATATATATTATATATATACGCGAGAAAGAAGCAACAAGAATGGATAGGTTTTTTAGTACAATCGTTTCATACAAGGACAGGCTTTATTAAAAGTTGTAAAAATTACAGCATATAAATGTGTCCGTACACATCAGCTAAAATACATGTGAGTTCCTAGACATCCTAGTGGTTAAGGCTAACCACTAGGATGTCTAGAGAACTCACATGTATTTTAGCTGATGAGTACGGGACACATTTATATGCTGTAATTTTTACAACTTTTAATAAAGCCTGTCCTTGTATGAAACGATTGTACTAAAGACCTATCCATTCTTTTGCTTCTTTCTCGCTTATAATCACCCCACATTACTGTATTGTTAAAACAGTATAGTTTTTTTTTGGTGCATCTAAGTTAGGTACCATATTCAAGTAAATTCATTTAAATTAACTTGAATCTTTATTGCTTTTTGTATATATATATATATATATATAATATATATATATATATTATATATATATATATATTACCTATATATACATATATATATATACATATTATAATATATATAATATATATATATATATATATATATACCTATATATACATATATATATACATATATATATATGCATATATATATATATATACACATATATATATATGCATATTATATATACATATATATGTATATCACCGTGATATATATAAATATATATATATATAATGTGCGTGTGTGCTTGGGACACGCGAGCATGTGTATATGCAAATAACCGTGTACGCATGTGCGTACTTATGTGTAGGTGTACAAGTGTGTATATATAAGAGTGCCTGTGCGTTTATGAATGTGTGCTTGCGTGTACGCATGGATGTATATGAGAGAAGACGGTTGATGTGCGTCGTTCGATAAAATTGATAAAGAGACTACTGAAGCGTCCATAAACTCTTTGTAGCAAGTCAGTGATTTGAAACCGTGTCTCACTGGATAGTGCCATTTCACTTTTGATAAACTCGGTCAGAAGTGTTAACCCACTAATACGTGGAGAAGTAGGTGAAAGGTGAACAAGAGAACAGAGTAAATATTTACCCACTTTAGTTTCACACAATAGGTTTATCTGTGAGCGTCTAAATATTTGTGTATTTCTATGTGGTATATGTTGAGTAGGTAGTGTGTATAGAGGTGTATAGTGCATTTGTGTGTGTGTGCGTGGTGTGTCAAGTGTATATATATATATATATATATATATAGTAATCCAAACATGAAAGCACGAAAAAGCACAATAACGCGAGGACGTGGAACAAATATAGTATTATTGGACGCTCAGGAAAGAAGGAAAGAAGGGGGGTTTAACGTTTCGAGCGGAGCTCTTCGTCGGAAACATAGGAGAAGGGAAGACAGAGGGAAAAAATCGCTAACGGTACACACGCGGTCACATTTTATATAATATGTATACGTTGATAGTAGTTTATATACATATATATATACATATGTAGAATACATATATAATTATATGCATATATACATACATATATGTACATACCTACATATACATATATATATACATGCATATATGAGTACAGGACATAAAAGAAAACGTTGAACGAAATAAGAAACGGAAACATAAAAACAAAAATATAGAAACGAACTTTTTTTCGAACAACCAAAAAAACAAACAGAGAAACGAGGCATACAACATAAAGAATATTCCCCTTCTTCAGTTGTCCCTGTTTCATCTACTCAACGCTACGAAGGCAAGGACAAGACGCGACTTCTTTGAAACAATCCTTCCCGCAAGCAAATTAAATAAAATTTGGGATTTTTTGCGAGTCCAGGACAGTGAGACTAGGACAGTGAGAACAAAACAGTAAAAATACAGTAAAAACAAAGGTGAGGGCTGTTAATATATATATATATATATATATATATATATATATATAACATACATACACACACACGCACACACACACACATACATATATATATATATATATATATATATATATATATATATCGTGGTACTCCGTCGGTTGCATTCATTGGTAAAAAAGAAATAGTTTTTTGAAGATTCGATTCCATTGGAAAACTGACGCTTCGGAAAATGTCCTTTTTCGAGAAATGAGAAAAAAAAAAATTTTACGCCCTTAGACTAATCACTAATTGGACACAATTGAAGCTGAGAGGAATCGGCAAAGAACGACTTGTTCAGGAATAGGAGGAACGTGCTTAAAAAGAGAAATCTGATTGGGAAGGAAAAATATGTGGATTTGGGGGAAGGGAGTGATGTTCGTGGTGGAGTGTGGATAAGCGTCCGGTAGAATCTAAGGTTTATGGCATAAAAAGTTGAAGGTTTATTGAAGGGTTATTGATTACTTTAAAATAGAGAGGTATAATATGTGGACCAGCTTTGTGACTGGTCCACAGCTTTGTGACTTGTCAGAAAAAAGCAATAAAATTGCATTATTTACATATATGACTGGACATATACATACATTACGCATACGTCGGGCAGAATGCGATAAACAGATAGAAAATGATAATCCACTCACACACACACACACACCCATACACACACAACACACACATTTATATAGGCGCAAGTGTGGGTGTTCGGTAAGAAGTTTACTTTCCAACTACATGGTTCTGGGTTCAACCCCTCTGCGCAGTACCTTGGTCAAATGACTTCTATTACAGTTTTGGACAGCCCAAAGACTTGCAAGTGGATTTGACAGACGGAAACTAAAAGAAGCCGCCGTATATATACATAACTTCACACACACACACAGACACACACACACACCAATGTATATATATATTCACCTACTTCCTCACATATTAGTGGGTTAGCTCTTCTGACCGAGTTTATCAAAAGTGAAATGACATCATCCAGTGAGACACGGTTTCAAATCACTGACTTGCTACAAAGAGTTTATCATGCTTCAGTAATCACTTTATTAATTTTATCGAACCACACATCAACCACCTTCTCTCATATATACCCATGCGTACACGCAAGCACACATTCATAAACGCACTCATATATACACACGTGTACACCTACACATAAGTACGCACACGCATACTCAGTCATTTACACATACACATGCTCACATGTACCAAGCACACACACACACACACACATATATATATACACCCATGCTTAAAAGAGCATACCGATAGACACACATGTATGCACGTGTGTATACATCACATATATATCTAAGTATGACACCACCGCATGACAACCGGTATTGCAGTGTTTATATCCTCATAACGTAGCGGTTCTCCAAAAGAAACCGATGGAATAAGTATCAGGCTTAGAGAAGAAAATATGTACTGGGGTCGTTTCGTTCGACTAGAAATTCTTCAAGGCGGCACACCAGCATGGGCGCAATCAAATTGCTGAAACGCGTAAAAAATAGATTGTACATACCCACTTACATTCACGCACACACACATACATACACACACACACGCACACAAATTAGCCTTCTCTACCAACAAAGAATTATAATAGTTTGAAAGAGACCAAAAAAGTAAGATGCAAAAGAGATATTTTCTTCAAACTTGGCATGAAGGAAGGAAAGACTATTTGGTTTTTCAATAAGTTTTTTTTTTTAGATAAAATCGTAAGAGACTTATTAGACAATCAAATCACCCTGTCGACAAACCAGAATTTATTTGGCAAATTGATAATATAGACATATAAGATTATATATGAAAGCTTTGACAACGTCATGTGTGTTGGAAATCCTATGACTAGAGATCTGCTAAATCTGAGATTATTTGGAGCTTATTAATCGAAGTGTTTATAATATAGTGTTATGTATACATACTGGCTTATCAGGCACAAATGTATAGATTCGATATATTTAGCTATTTCCCCATATAACTGTTTTTCTTATATATATATATATATCTGCCTAGTTGTATTTATCCATCTTTTTTCTGTTGATACATCTTTTATATTCAGAATTTTACGGTATTTAATAAGAGATAAGTCTGAGTTGTTCTGAAAGCATCGACAGGGGAACAGTTACCTTCTGAGACAGATTGGCTAAATCAATATACATCGATCAATAATATTTTACGTAAAAATTTCCCACAAATCATCTTAGAAAGCCTACTAGTTTAATATATGCATACATATGTCTTACATAAAAGTATGCATGCATATACGATTATGCGTATGTGTGTATACGCACACGCACTTACATACATACATAATAAATGTTGTATATGGAACATATAATATGTAACGTAAATACAGCATAAAATGAAACAATGAAGTGACGGTAAATGATATGTCTAATAAAAAGAAAAACAAATATATGTGGGTATGTATATATGCATGAATATATATATATATATATCTATATATATATTATATATATATACGAGCAAAACGCCCCCCCTTGTCCAATAGACGGTGTTGAATTGTCAAACATTTAAACCAAATTTTCTCAAAACAACTTGTCCGACCGTTTCATAGGTCTCCCCTTTGAGAAATACTGATTAAACCTAGATTTGAGACACCAGCAAAGGAAGAAATAAAGATAGACTTTTTTTCTATTCCAAAGAAAAACGATTTTATCCCCCAAAAAACTTCTTGAGAAACCAAATAGTCTTTCCTTCCTTCATGCCAAGTTTGAAGAAAATATCTCTTTTGCATCTTACTTTTTTGGTCTCTTAAATATACTGCATTTTGTGGCATTATTTCAAGCCAGCTGGCTTTTTTTTTTGCGCAAACAACACGTGCATTTTTCTCGCGTACCGTAGTATCGATCGCAACAGCTGATGTACTAGCGCGTACAAATGCACATTCCCACGGCTTTATCGATCACATTCTCACCTGGAATCGATGTTTGTAATTTTTTAAAGACTTATACACGCCCTGATACCGTCGGTATCTACATATCAAATTTGAGCGCAATCGGATGGAGGATGCCCGAGATCCTAGAAGATATACAGACAGACAGACAGACAGACAGACAGACAAAACGGATTAAATATAATAGATATATATATATATGCATGCGAGCTGGCAGAAACGTTAGCACGCCGGGCGAAATGCGCACCGTATTTCGTCTGCCGTTATGTTCTGAGTTCAAATTCCGCCGAGGTGGACTTTGCCTTTCATCCTTTCGGGGTCGATAAATTAAGTACCATTTACGCACTGGAGTCGATGTAATCGACTTAATCCGTTTGTCTATCCTTGTTTGTCCCCTCTGTGTTTAGCCCCTTGTGGGTAGTAAAGAAATATATATATATATATATGCATGCATACATAGATACATACCCACATATATTTGCTTTTCTTAGACATATCATTTTCCATCACTTCCTTGGTTCATTTTATGCTATATTTTCGTTACATACTATATGCTGCATATACAACATTTATTTCTGTTCTTCATTACATATCTATTCATTATTTTCTCATTATATTTGAGTTATATATATTTTCTATTTATATTATTATTTTTGTTACAAATATAATTTTCACATTTATTCTCATTTCCATATTAACTCATATAACCATAATTGTCTTCTTTCCGTTATTGAAGCATTCACAGTGTATATATTTTCTAGTTCATATATTAATTATGAAAATAATTATTAAAAATACATTAATATTTTTAGATTATCTTGATATTTTATGTTTAAATTCTTAAATACTTAATCATTAATTCTTCATTTTTAAAAGTTAATTATGAACTTAGATTTATTATCAAATATTTCAATTCTTTTTATTCTCAAATCTATTCAACAGGAATACAGAGCCATGGAAATACAGACTCAACAGTCAGACTGATAAAGAGATTAACAAAGAAACACGTTTAGTAAGAACTATATACATGTATACACACATACAGAGAGAGAGAGAGAGACACGACAGCAAAGGAGTTAGATAAATAGATGTAAAAATAGAAAAATCAGATAATGAAAAGTCAGATGAAATATGTCGCTATATAGGCATATGTAAATGTATATATGTGTATGTACACACACACACACACACACATATATATATGTACATACATATATATATATATATATAAATATATATAGAATGGTTGTATACTGTCAATCTAACATGAACGTGACAGTAGGGGGTACACCAACGCTGTTAGCCCTAGGAAGCATCGAGGCCTCTTGATGGCTTTGACACATTTTTCCTGTGTCCTTATACATTTACGAAGGGTATTTGTCTCCCCTTCGTAAATGTATATAAGGACACAGGAAAAATGTGTCAAAGCCATCAGGAGGCGTCGATGCTTCCCAGGGCTAAACAGCGTATTAGATTGACAGTATACAACCATTCTATCGCCCCACCACCGTACATGTCTCTACGAGAGATTTAGAAATTTAGTATTTCTGATATATATATATATATATATATATATATATATATATGTATATATATACCCTAAATCCTGGATGTAATCCGCATTTTTTTTCCCAAACTTTAAAGGTCAAAATCCCTAGTGCGTACTATATGCGAGGTTAAAAACGAAAATTATTTTGTAAGCAATGTCCGAGTCTCTATTTGCTGTCTGGCAATGTTTATTCAGACGCATTTTCTGGTGTCGGGCACGAAATTACCTTAATCTAAGCCTGAAAGCAATGAAGTCATAAAATAATCATCCATAACTTGCAATAAGCAACATTTATTAAACCTTATTACTGTTATTTCTTTATTTTCTGCAAACAAAATACACAAAAAAGCTTCGCGTTTGCATTATATAATGATAATAAAGAACATTACCGTATATATTTTTACAAACGTTATACAGACCTCCTTGACTCAGTTAGAGAAGGGATGCGTATTATACACAAGGTTTAGGTTTTTCAGAAGAACAGCCCCCTAAAAATCCCCTGCGTATTATACTCTAGGGCAGATTATACTCGAGGATTTACGGTATATATATATATATATAAGAGTTAGAATGGGTGCTTGTTGTGATGAGAGTTACGACGCCCCCTTACGGGAGATGGACTGGTCCGACTAAAGTATAAATAGTAACTTTGCGTATATATATGCATATACGCCTTCACGTGTATGTATATACGCATGTGTATATACTCTTTTACTTATTTCAGTCATGCTGGAGCAAAGCCTTTTAGTCGAAAAAATCAACTCCAGAACATTTTTTAAAGCCTAGTACTTATTCTATCGGTTTCATATGACGAAACGCTAAGTTACTGGAACGTAAACACACCAACACCGGTTGGTGATGATGGGGAGACAAACATAGACATAACCACACACACACGTACACTCACAGATACACACACACAAATATATGTATATATCTAAGACGGGTTTCTTTCAATTTCCGTCTACCAAATCCACTCACAAGACGTTGGTCGACCCGTGGCTATAGCAGAAGATACATGGCCAAGGTGGCACACTGTGGGACTGAACCCGGAACCATGTGGTTGGCAAGCAAGCTTCTTACCACATAGCCACGCCTCGGCCTGTAAGTATATAATTAATTATTTTATTGTTTATTTATTATTTTTATTCGGTAGAAATTTACGAAACTCAGTGAATTGTGGAGAGTTGTGCGCGTGCCACTTAACAAACTAACTTCAAGTGTCGCGTTTTGTTTCTTTATACAGAGTAAATTACAATTCATTCTCGAAAGTTCGATTGAAAATTACAATTGAAGGAGCACTTCAAAAATGTGTATACTTCAAATAGTCTCATCGAGAAACTGAAAGAATTTTAAGGAGAAAAATATACCGGAAAAAGAGAAATAAGCGAATGCATTCAAGTGCTAAGATAAATAAAAATACGTGCACGTATACGCATTATATACATATATATATATATATATATATATATATATTATATATATATATTATATATATATATATATATATATCACGTGATCACGTGACCAATCAGTCCATCAGATGTAGTTACACATCACTGGTCACAATGCGTTCGCATTGTTTTAGCCTTCGAATGACGCCACCCCGCTGGCTAAGCGAGCAGGCCAACAGAAGAAAGAGTGGGAGAAAGAGTGGTGAAAGAGTACGGCAGGGATCGCTACCACCCCCTGCCGGAGCCTCGTGGAGCTTTTAGGTGTTTTCGCTCAATAAACACTCACAACGCCCGGTCTGGGAATCGAAACCGCGATCACAGGACCGCGAGTCCGCTGCCCTAACCACTGGGCCATTGCGCCTCCACACACACACACAAACACACACACACACATATATATATATATATAAATATATATATATATTTATGTATATATGGATGTATATATATATATATATATATATAATTAATTAATAAGGGTGAGAGAATTAGATACTAATTTAATAGTATATCTATTCTACACCAAGTGGCCTAGTGCTCCGAGAAACCTGGATTATTATAATATTTATAAATATTATAATATTTTTACAAAATAAATATAAGAGAGTGGTCACTATATGGCTCACTCTAGCACAGTTAATCCAAAAGGTTTCAATCACAAAAATACATGTTTCCCATGAAAGTCAGTACGATTGTTAGCTCACACGGACAGGGCAAATAAAAAATAACAAAAATACAGATTATTTTGGGACAATTGTTTCGCTATTAATGAATTAAATGTAATTTTACTTACAAAAAAATCCACTTGTAGCTCCTCAGCCAAAACTATCTGGATGAAATCCACTCAATCACACGCCAGATTTTACCATAACGATAAATACGCGTGTGGTTCAATGATTAATCCGACGTTATAATTCAAATGCCCCACTAACACAGCGCGCCAATTTTCACGGAAAACAAATACAGCATTTAGAAATAAATGCAGCATAATTATAATAATTAATAAGGGTGAGAGAATTAGATACTAATTTAATAGTATATCTATTCTACACCAAGTGGCCTAGTGCTCCGAGAAACCTGGATTATTATAATATTTAAATATATTATAATATTTTTACAAAATAAATATAAGAGAGTGGTCACTATATGGCTCACTCTAGCACCAGTTAATCCAAAAGGTTTCAATCACAAAAATACATGTTTCCCATGAAAGTCAGTACGATTGTTAGCTCACACGGACAGGGCAAATAAAAAATAACAAAAATACAGATTATTTTGGGACAATTGTTTCGCTATAATGAATTAAATGTAATTTTACTTACAAAAAAATCCACTTGTAGCTCCTCAGCCAAAACTATCTGGATGAAATCCACTCAATCACACGCCAGATTTTACCATAACGATAAATACGCGTGTGGTTCAATTGATTACATCCGACGTTATAATTCAAATGCCCCAACTTACAGCGCGCAAATTTTCACGGAAAACAAATACAGCATTTAGAAATAAATGCAGCATAATTCTCTCACCCTATTATTAATTAATTATAATTATGCTGCATTTATTTCTAAATGCTGTATTTGTTTTCCGTGAAAATTTGGCGCGCTGTTTGTTGGGGCATTTGAATTATAACGTCTGATGTAATCAAGTGAACCACACGCGTTTATCGTTATGGTAAAATCTGGCGTGTGATTGAGTGGATTTCATCCAGATAGTTTTGGCTGAGGAGCTACAAGTGGATTTTTTTGTAAGTAAAATTACATTTAAATCATTATAGCGAAACAATTGTCCCAAAATAATCTGTATTTTTGTTATTTTTTATTTGCCCTGTCCGTGTGAGCTAACAATCGTACTGACTTTCATGGGAAACATGTATTTTTGTGATTGAAACCTTTTGGATAACTGGTGCTAGAGTGAGCCATATAGTGACCACTCTCTTATATTTATTTTGTAAAAATATTATAATATATTATAAAATATTATAATAATCCAGGTTTCTCGGAGCACTAGGCCACTTGGTGTAGAATAGATATACTATTAAATAGTATCTAATTCTCTCACCCTTATTAATTAATTATAATATGCTGCATTTATTTCTAATGCTGTATTTGTTTTCCGTGAAAATTGGGCGCGCTGTTAGTTGGGGCATTTGAATTATAACGTCGGATGTAATCAATTGAACCACACGCGTATTATCGTTATGGTAAAATCTGGCGTGTGATTGTTGAGTGGATTTCATCCAGATAGTTTGGCCTGAGGAGCTACAAGTGGATTTTTTTGTAAGTAAAATTACATTTATTCATAATAGCGAAACAATTGTCCCAAAATAATCTGTATTTTTGTTATTTTTTATGCCCTGTCCGTGTGAGCTAACAATCGTACTGACTTTCATGGGAACATGTATTTTTGTGATTGAAACCTTTTGGATTAACTGGTGCTAGAGTGAGCCATATAGTGACCACTCTCTTATATTATTTTGTAAAAATATTATAATATATTATAAAATATTATAATAATCCAGGTTCTCGGAGCACTAGGCCACTTGGTGTAGAATAGATATACTATTAAATTAGTATCTAATTCTCTCACCCTTATTATTAATTATAATTATGCTGCATTTATTTCTAAATGCTGTATTTGTTTTCCGTGAAAATTTGGCGCGCTGTTAGTTGGGGCATTTGAATTATAACGTCGGATGTAATTAATTGAACCACACGCGTTATTTATCGTTATGGTAAAATCTGGCGTGTGATTGAGTGGATTTCATCCAGATAGTTTGGCTGGGGAGCTACAAGTGGATTTTTTTGTAAGTAAAATTACATTTAATTCATTAATAGCGAAACAATGTCCCAAAATAATCTGTATTTTTGTTATTTTTATTTGCCCTGTCCGTGTGAGCTAACAATCGTACTGACTTTCATGGGAAACATGTATTTTTGTGATTGAAACCTTTTGGATTAACTGGTGCTAGAGTGAGCCATATAGTGACCACTCTCTTATATTATTTTGTAAAAATATATAATATATTATAAAATATTATAATAATCCAGGGTTTCGGAGCAGCACTAGGCCACTTGGTGTAGAATAGATATACTATTAAATTAGTATCTAATTCTCTCACCCTTATTAATTAATTATAATTATGCTGCATTTATTTCTAAATGCTGTATTGTTTTCCAGAAAATTTGGCGCGCTGTTAGTTGGGGCATTTGAATTATAACGTCGGATTGTAATCAATTGAACCACACGCGTATTATCGTTATGGTAAAATATTGGCGTGTGATTGAGGGGATTTCATCCAGATAGTTTTGGACTGAGGACCAGATACAAGTGGATTTTTTTTGTAAGTAAAATTACATTTAATTCATTAATAGCGAAACAATTGTCCCAAAATAATCTGGTATTTTTGTATTTTTTATTTGCCCTGTCCGTGGTTGAGCTAACAATCGTATGACTTTCATGGGAAACATGTATTTTTGTGATTGAAACCTTTTGGATTAACTGGTGCTAGAGTGAGCCATATAGTGACCACTCTTATTTATATTTCTGTAAAATATTATAATATATTATAAAATATTATAATAATCCAGGTTCTCGGAGCACTAGGCCACTTGGTGTAGAATAGATATATATTAATTAGTATCTAATTCTCTCACCCTTATTAATTAATTATAATATGCTGCATTTATTTCTAAATGCTTGTATTTGTTTTCCGTGAAAATTTGGCGCGCTGTTAGTTGGGGCATTTGAAATTAACGTCGGATGTAATCAATGAACCACACGCGTATTTATCGTTATGGTAAAATCTGGCGTGTGATTGAGTGGATTTCATCCAGATAGTTTTGGCTGAGGAGCTACAAGTGGATTTTTTTGTAAGTAAAATTACATTTAATTCATTAATAGCGAAACAATTGTCCCAAAATAATCTGTATTTTTGTATTTTTTATTTGCCCTGTCCGCGTGAGCTAACAATCGTACTGACTTTCATGGGAAACATGTATTTTGTGATTGAAACCTTTTGGATTAACTGGTGTTAGAGTGAGCCATATAGTGACCACTCTCTTATATTTATTTTTAATATATATATATATTATATATA
This sequence comes from Octopus sinensis, assembly GCF_006345805.1. Classification (NCBI taxonomy): domain Eukaryota; kingdom Metazoa; phylum Mollusca; class Cephalopoda; order Octopoda; family Octopodidae; genus Octopus; species Octopus sinensis. The sequence continues at coordinate 3,259 of NW_021823842.1, read as the reverse complement.
TATATATATATATATATATATATATATAGGGTGTGTATATTATATACTAGATGATGTACACAGAAATTCTCGGAAAAGCGGGGCTTATCCCTTGGTTCCGTTCTCATAATTGTTTCGCTAATCTAATAACAACAATTCAAAGTATGTAGCCCTTAAAATGTTTTTTGTGCATTTACAGAGAATAAGGAACTGTTTTACAGAGGATCTTGTTTTTAGGAAATCCCCATAAGTTATGAATACCCAAATCGTGAAGTCAGTTACGTAATAATATGAAATTAGTTATCTGATAGTAAGAATTCAAATAAAGTAGCCCCGAAAAGGGCTTTAATGCGTTCCCAGAGTATATAGAACTTAGGAGGAAATACCTGTAGGCTATGTATACCAAAATTGTGAAGCATTTTGCGTAATAACAGGTTAATCGGATATGAGATAATAACAATTCAAAGTAAATTACTCTGAAAAGAATATTACCCTCAGGGGCGCTAGTGTTGAAATAGATTTACAATGAATGTAGAAACAGACTGACATTTAGTTTAACTGTAGACATATAAATAAATTTACATATAGATTTCAAAATAAAATAACATGTAGCTTATCAGTACATTAACAACACTTACAAATGTTACAGTTAAATAATAAATACCTGATGATTTGGTGAATCTTATTAAATTTGCAGACCTTTTTGATTAACATTTTTGGTGTTTCCTTGTGGGGCTTAAATAAACAAATGGTTAGGATTGCCGGCACTTGAGCATCTCACATAAAGTTGGCCATGGGAGAAAACTGCTTCCGCGAGGTTCAGACCCACCATATTCAAGGACTGCTCCTGGGCCTTGTTAATGCTCATTGCAAAACTCAATTTCAATGGGAATTGTAGGCGCTTGTCCTGGAAAGGCATATCCGATGGAATAAGTAGGATTCTAGGAACGAATACAGGCTCACCGCTTGCTTTACCTATTTCTTTACTACCCACAAGGGGCTAAACATAGGGGGGACAAACAAGGACAGACACACGGATTAAGTCGATTACATCGACCCCAGTGCGTAACTGGTACTTAATTAATCGACCCAGAAAGGATGAAAGACAAAGTCGACCTCGGCGGAATTTGAACTCAGAACGTAGCGACAGACGAAAAACTTATTTCTTTACTACCCACAAGGGGCTAAATACTGAGGGGACAAAGAAGGACAGACACACGGATGAAGTCGGTTATATCGACCCCAGTGCGTAACTGGTACTTATTTAATCGACCCTGAAAGGATGAAAGGCAAAGTCGACCTCGCCGGAATTTGAACTCAAAACGTAACGGCAGACAAAATAGCGCTTGGCATTTCGCCCGGCGTGCTAACGATTCTGCCAGCTCGCCGCCTTTACCAGCCAAAATTGTTCTCTCCAAGATTGTTAGCATCATCTTCTTTATCATAAGTCGTGAGCAATTGCAAAGATGTGGTGGATCGAGGTTTCGAAGCGGCATAAATGGTGCCCCAATCTTGAGGTGAAAGTTGTGAGGTCGGAGACAGGGTGGTGTTAGACTATTCAAGAATTCAGATGGTTAATTCACAGCTTTATCCATGTTTAGTACACTGTCAATGGAATTGTAGGTGTGACGCTCACCTGGCAACTGTTCCAGAAGTTTGATGTTGAAATCAACACCTGATCTTTGGATCTTAAAATGGCACGGGTTTTCAACCAGTTGTGGTCTGTGAACGAACTGATTTCTCAGGTTAGGAAACACCTTATTCATTAGTTCCTTTAAATCAGACACCATATGTCCAAAATGCAAGCTTACTCGGCCATTCTTCTCGCCAGTCGAAGTGCCATTACCGGCGTCCAACAGTTCTTTGAAAAGGTTCTCTCTGCCTCATCACGACTGAGCTGCAGTCTCAAGTTGGTTGGGAGTCTCAGCTTTTGCACACAGCTCCATTGGTAGGACGACTTTATGTTAGCATCAGCTCTTGTCCCTTTTGGAACCACGAGAAGGGTTTGTCTAAAGTCTCCAAGCAAGAATCCCATGAGCTTGGTGTTGTGTCTCAGACAGGCAACATAAAGAATATTCCCTTCATCAGTTGTCCCCTGTTTCATCTACTCCCGTTTCGAGTCTATAGAATACCTAATATCTATTTGCGAGAAACGAAATAAAAGCACTTTTCAGAGCATGAGTATAAATACATTTTACAAATTTCGTTTGGCAGAAAGTCTTTAAGAGACTACATGGCCGAAAGATTTATGGCGAAACATTTACGTAATGTATACACCTACATACGTACACGCACATATGCTCAAATATACATACAAGCACTCAGACATGCGTATATATTTACATATCTTCATACACACTCGTGTTGTTCATAGAGAACACACACATACACTCATACACAAAAGCTCGCACATACACATACATAAATTCTTATATGAGGACTTGTACTCGTAAATCCAAGTATGTCCAAATCTGAACGCAATGAGCATTGCCGATGTATTCCATAATATAACGAAAACAAATATTTAAAACTAATTATGATACAAGCCATTAAAATGGACAAATTCGTAAATTATTGGATTAAACGAATAAAATTACATGCAAAGAGATTTAAAAACAGATCAATAAAGAATATCTCATTGCCTGTTACAGTCAATCAGGTTGTTAAATGTGACAATTATGAGAACATACACGTACATGACCGCTGGAGCAATTTTGTCATTTACATTACAGTGCCTATGACAAAATCCTTGATATTATTCATATCTATAGACATATTTTATTGGTCACCTTCACGCTGTTGAAACATTTCTCAAACATGGAGTGTATGCAGTGCCTTATACTCCACTCTTCACTTATTATACACATATGTGTATATCACCGACCAGGCTATCAGATGTTGTTACACATTGATGGTCACAATGCGCTTCGCATTGTTTTTAGCCTTCAAATGACGCCACCTCGTTGGCTAAGCGAGCAGGCCAACAGTAGAAAGAGTGAGGGAAATTTGTGGCGAAAGAGTACAGCAGGGATCGCCACCACAACCCTGCCGGAGCCTCGTGGAGCTTTAGGTGTTTTCGCTCAATAAACACTCACAACGCCCGGTCTGGGAATCGAAACCGCGATCGTATATAAACATATAAACTAATAACCAGGAGAAAAGTAGTTACCATAAAAAGGAATCAGTGTATATATAGGGTGTTTTGAAATATATGAGCAAGGCGGCGAGCTGGCAGAATCGTTCGCACACCAGGCGAAATGCTTAACTGTATTTCGTCCGT
>NW_021823841.1:20000-21076 GCF_006345805.1 Octopus sinensis | reverse complement strand
ATACAATTCTATGACTTTTTACTAAGAAAACATGATAAGGAATTTCAAGAATCAACATCGAAGAAGCTATCTGATATGAATACCCAATGAAAAAGGTTTCCAGGTGATAATTCGACCTGCTAGATATAGCAAAGAAATCTGCCTGTTTTTACACACTTGCTTTTGAAAATAACACGAGAAATAAAACACACCATTTAATGTAGTCGCTGGTGAACTTAGACGATCTGGTTCACATAGTGCTGAGACTATTGTTGCTGTTGTTGTTACTGCTGTTGATTGTCTGATTGCTGAATACAGCTGTGTTTTCTGTTAAGATTTTAATTCAAGTTTCGGTTCCAAGGCCTACTTAACGTCGAAGATTATTTAATTAAAGGCCTTAAACAACAAAACTTGCTGTTAATCAGTATTTAAAATGTACAAGCAACCTGTTTCTCAGGAGGGAAAGAAGAAATAACTTGAGAAATAAATGATAAAGAGATTTATATTTCCGGTTTAAAAAACATCGGTTGTGTTTATATCCTTTCTCCCTGCTCTTGATTTGGTTATCAGCAATAGCAACGGAATACTGACAATCTATGGCCCCAGATTTAAGAATACATAAAACCACAAATTTAATCAAACTGAATTTAAAACTAGATTAAGTTATCGGAGAATGTATGTATGTATTTGTTTGTGTGAACGTACGTGTTTGTATTTGTGTGCGGTGTGTACATGTGTGCGTGTGTATGTGTAGAATAACCTATGTATTTATGCTTAATACGTTATGGTAGATTCATACGTGAATATACTAACAGCTGTTGTATTTCGTCTTCGGAGAACAACATCTCATTGGTTAATCATATCAGGTACCTTCTTCAATACTGCGTCGTGAAATTCCACAGCAGCTATTTTTGTTTTCTTTTTTAGTAGAAAGGCATAGACAGAACTGCATGCTTTCGTAACACACGAGATTCATTGGCGCACGGAGGCCTTGATACACCGTGAGGTTTAGACCTCATTGTATGTACCTTCCGTCAAAAGCAACTCAGCGGTTGAATGAAACTAAACGGGAATAATTAGAAGTTGATGCGTACTGA
>NW_021823841.1:7500-17500 GCF_006345805.1 Octopus sinensis | reverse complement strand
GTTTCAGTTTAGGCTCTCAGAAGTGTAATTAATTAAATTAAAAATCATTTGAAACTCGAATTTCTTCAGAAGTAGACAAAGGTATCCGAAGTAAGCGTCCAATTTCCTCATATTGAGTAAAACAACTGCAAACCGGTTAACTAATAAAAATGTATACATCAAAACGCAGTACACAAGTGGTAGACCCCTTAGGAGTGTAACTTTATTCTTCTGCTAAGGGGGTCTGCCACTTGTGTATTATGTTCTTGATGTATAGATTTCTATTAGTTAACAGCTTGCGGCCGTTTACTCAATATCAGAAAACTGAACTTTGTATATATTTATCTACCGCAGAAGAGATTCGACTTTCAAATGATTTTTAATTTAATTAATTATTCTTATGAGTGCCTGAACTGAAACGGCGGTAAGAGATGTTTGTCAATTTTTTTAATTAATAAATCATAATTTATTAATTACCTTTCAATTCCCCCGTCTTATTATTATAATAAATCTATTATATATAAGCCACGGTTTGTACGGTTACCTTCCAGTTGAGTATTAAATGGAATGTTCAATATTCTTTGTATGAGTAACTAACCAGTATTTTCACAGGATTTTGGTATCCCTGAATGAGGTTTGTAACCTTTTCATTGTGCTCGTGGTAAATATATATAATATATAATATATATATATATATATAGATATATTATGTATATAGGTGTGTGGGTGTGTGTGTGTGTATGTGGTGTATGTATGTGTGTGTCTGTGTGTCTATGTGTACATCTGTTTGTATGTGTGTGTTGTACTTTGACTCAGATGAAAGTAGCCTTAGTTATTTTGAGAGTCGTTCGATTTCTGTCAACCGATCAAGGACTGACAGATTAAACTGATTAATAAACGAACCTATGAAGACTACCGGAAACGGCTGTAAGTCGAATTTACTGCAATAAAAGAATATGTAATAACCATCATTTACACCGTGTCTCATATATAATATATATATATATATATATATATATATATATATACATATATGTGCGTGTGCGTATGTGTATGTATATGTATATATAGATAGATTTAGGTACACACATAAATATACATATATATACATGTACCTATATATGCATACAGAGCAATATATTCATGTACATGAGTAAACACACACATATATATGAGTGTGTTTGTGTATGTGTCTATGTGTGTGTGTGTGTGTGTGCGTGTACGTGTGCGTGTGTGTGTGTAAATTCTGGTGAAGAAATCCCTTGTCAGCAGCGATTCCTGCCATGTTTCCCCATCTGTCAAAGAGGTCTGAAACAACTGGTGCCAGTTTTAAAGATATAAACATTCAGCTAAAATCAAAGACCTAATTTAGGTTCTTAGTTTACTTCCCGCCACGTCCACCCCACCTCACTACAACGTCTTCAGCTTTTATTTGATTACGCACTCAAACAGAGACAAAAAAAAAGAACAACACACACATATGCGTGCATACAGTGCTAAACAGACGTACAAGATCATAGACACACACATAAGAATACGTATATTCACACAAACCAAGAACATAGGAACATTACGCATTTACGAACACGCGTATAAAACAGGGAATATATACGACACACACATACACACTGATATGTATGTATATATAGGTATGTACGTGTATATGAGTGATTAAGATAGAAGTAGATATATACATGCATACACGAAAATATATACAATATATTTATGTGCGTGTATATATATATACATACACACACATACAAACACATGTGTATGTATATATGTATGCATGTATGTATATATATATATAATAATAATATATATATATATATTATATGTGCATATAATATATAAGTATCTATACATTCTTTTATTCTCTTATATTCTCTGCGTCTATACATACAAATACAAGACATTGCTCCAGCATGGCGCAGTCTAATGACTGAAATATGTAAAGGATGAAAGATAAAAGATATTGAACATATTCATGTGTATATATCTATGCGTACACACATACATGAATATATATATGTATACATACATATACATGCATACATACATACATATATAAGTATATATACTATATATATATATGTATATAATTATATGTATATATATATATATATATATATATTATATATATATATATATATCCACAGGCACCATTTACAATATAGGCAAATACACATATCGTTCATGTTTTCAATGTATATAGCATTACCTTTCCAAAGTTAAACAAATCTAAGACAATAAGGGCGAATCGAGCGAAATTCTCGTTAAATCCGCAATGAACAAAGATGGCAGCCAGAAATAAAAAGAAAACAAATAAATTGTCGTTAAGTAGCCATTGTGACAGCGTTGAATATAGTCTTACAATGACACAATGGCGTTCTCTCATTTCATGTTCACATACCGAAAGACATTCCTCCTACGTCATGGACACATCTGTCTTTGTATGTACGTATGTATGTATATATATGTGTATATATATGCATGCGTGTATGTATGTTTTTATGTATGGTTGTATATAAATATATGTGTGTGTGTGTGTCTGCTTGTGGATGTGCGTATGTAGGTGTGTATAAATAAATATGAATATATAGGTTTATAAACATACATACATACATACATACATATATATATATATATATATATACATGCATATATTATATATATATATATATATATATATATATATATATACACATACACACACACACTCACACACACACACGCATATATATATATACATACATATATGCACGCGTATATAAGCACCCCAGTCACATAACATTAACTAATTGCAATTACATGGGTACACAGATACATGTAACCGTATAGCCTTCTCCCTCCCCTCTTCACACACACACTCACACGCACAAACACACATATATAGATACACACACACACACACACACACATATATATATCAACATACATACATATATGTATATATGTGCTTAACCGCTGTGTGAATTCATTCGTACATACATACATACATGTAATACATACATACATACTACATACGTTCATACACAAGCACACGTTCACGCTGACGTACACACATGCGCACAAACAGACAAAAAAATGCAACTCCAATAACGGACAGAATCAACATCCATTGACAAGGTTGCAGACGCAACGAAAATATTGGAAGAAATAATATAAATGATATAATCGAACCGGTGAGTGTGTTAGATAATATGGCAATAAGTCAATATGACCCTTCCCAGACGCGGCATAATTTGTTTCAACACACGAATTCACATAAAGAATCTTGCAAACCGGATACAAAAACGAAGTATATATATATATATACATATATATAATGTTATGATATATATATACACTAGCACACATTCTCCATTTTAATTTTCTTGAGTGGATAGTTTTCAGGAATAACATGACTTTGTGAATGGGTTTTTTGAGACGTGAGTTCACGTGATACCGCAGGAACGTTCCAGTTGCCGCTGATGATATTTACTTAGTGACAAAGCTTTTTCAGCCACCAAGATCTAAAAGAATGATAAGAAATTAGATTCAGTGAGTTCGGCAGGCTTTCAAAATAATATCCCGGATGTGATGAGGTAAAGCCAACCTGAAATCGAAACCCCGCTGGATGGATTCAGGTCACTGAGAGTTCGTTTTTATTGTCATAAGTATATTACTACGTTCGACAATATTTTGTATCAACAAAAAGTCGAAGGAGAGGTCACATAGGATTGTCTATAAGACCTTCCGTTAGACTTCATATTTATTGAATGTAGTAACGATTTGTTATTATTCAGGATTATTTGCGAATAAACCATTCCTGTCGGGACCATCCTGTTTTGTTCTTGAAGTCATAATTTCGAGGATTGTGTCAATGAGTGTGGTGTTATTAGAAATGGTAGCATATGATATAAGGATGATTTGAGTGCTATTTCTAACAGGATGAGTTACTCCTGTAGAGGCCTATTAGCTGATTTAAGAGGAATATGCTTTGAAAGAGAACACCTATGTGAGTATTTGTAACAGATGGGGTTAAACAGTTGCCGCCAACATCGGAGTGTCAGCCAGCGGTTATCGGATAAAAGTAACCGGAATTATTAATGTCTGTTTGGATTTTAGAGAGATTATTAAATATATTGAATCCTTACAAAATCATGCGAGCAGCTGTGTCCCAGGATAACCACAGCCGACTGTCTAGCAGCAGTAAAATCATGAAGGTAATTTGAGATTTGAGAGATGTCAAAATTGTTTGAGCAGAGATCGGCAAACTTATATCACTGACCCCGCTTCATAGAATCGTTGATAACTTATCGTTCCTATAATGTTAATTTTGACAAAACAATTAAGAAGCATCATTGATAAAAGATTCTTGATTTAAAAACAATAATCCCTTCGTTCTTTTGGTTCATTCTTGCTTTATTGTGTGAAATATTTAAAGAAACCTTGTGAAAATACCGAAATTGATAAAGAACTATAAAAATTCTGGTAAATTATATTGACGTAGTCAAAGACAGTGTGAAATATATGCTCAATAGATTCTAGTTATTGCATCAATATTCAACTGGAAAACATCTCGTTTTAGCCTTAAAATAGCAGTATCGCCCGACCTTGCTTGGGTTTGTTTCGACCCTTCAGAATTGGAATTTTTGAAAAGTAAAAGTTTTGCATTATGTAGTTTGTTATTCTCTTTAAGTGAACATTTTTCTGGTTGAAATACACCGAAAAATGGCGACACAACAGTCAAAAAATCGTAAAAAATAGGGATATTCATAGATAAAAAGCACCTTTTTGATGTAAATAATGTTTGGTGTTATGGTCCGATTTGAATTTTATCTTCTACGGAAGGAAGAGCAAGCCTTCTTCTATCATACTCTCAATTTTGGTCAACTTGCGCCGCAGGGTCTCGGAGGAGATAATGTTAGTTGAAGGCTACTAAACCTGCCATACACAGACAACTTCAGCTTTATATATATAGAGAGATTATTGCACTCTTACAGGTTCAGTTTGTTAATACTCTGCAATGTTAAGGCGAAAAGCTGGCAGAATGGTTAGCACACTGGGTCTAATACTTGGCGGCGTTTCGTCCATCATTTACGTTCTGAGTTCAAATTCCACCGAGGTCGACTTTGCCCTTCATCCTTTGTAGGATCGATAAAAAAGTACCAGTTGAACACTGGGGTCGATGTATTCGACTTTAGACTTCCCCTGAAATTGCTGGCCTTGTACCAAAATTTGAAATCAATATTTGCTGTAATTCTTTTCATTTCTGAGTCTGGTGAACGGAACTGGTTAGTTTGGTGCCATTAAAGTTGTGTTTAAATTGTTGCGAGTCGGGGGAATAGGCCCTGGGGAGGAAGGATTAGGAAAGGGGATTAGTGCTGGGAAAAGTTGATTAAAAGGACCATGGGAGACAAGAAGTGGAGAGACGAGTGTCTGAGTAAAAACAGTTGAGAGATGATCTGGACTAACAACAATAACTACAACGACGAGTGGAGGCGATTGGCTTAGTGGTTAGAGTGTTTGACTCATGATCGTAAAATTGTAGTTTCGATTCCTGGGCCGGGCGACGCGTTGTGTTCTTGAGCAAAACACTTCATCTCACATTGCTGTAGTTCACTCAGCTTGCAAAAACGAATAAAAGTGGTGACTCAGTGAAGTCACCTGGCGGAGGTCTCGTGAGGCACGTTTTGTATTCAGCAATCAAAAGGGTCGAATAATAGGATCAAATCAAGATGAAGGTTTAAGATGCGTTCCGAGTCGATCGTACTGTGGACCCCGAGTGATTGGGACTGAATGGGGGACTGGTTGGGGGTTTGGTTGGGGTGACTGATTGGGGGACTGGTTGGGGGACTGGTTGGGGTGACTGATTGGGGGGACTGATTGGAGGACTGATTGGGGGACTGATTGGGGGGACTGATTGGGGGACTGGTTGGGGGTTTGGTTGGGGTGACTGGTTGGGGAGACTGATTGGGGGATTGATTGGGGGACTGGTTGGGGGAACTAGTTGAGACTGGTTGTTCAATTACGTCGAAGGGTGACGATGACAATGACGACGGCTACGAAGAAGACAACTACGACAACAACAATGTCGACGATAGCCATGATGGCGGCGGCGGCGACTATGACGATGACGATGACGACGACAGCGACTAATATTAACAATACAAGAGAGATCCGCTAAAAATCGCTTACATTCTTTAATGTTTGCTTTTTTAAAACTTTTTCTTTTTTATGTTTTTTTTCCGTTGGTGTTTGACATGCCGTCATGGAGAGGTGGTTGGAATGTGATTCCTGCCACATGGAAGTCATCAGAATTGTGTACAATGGAGACAACTGGCAACATGTCAAACGGATAACAGTTGTTGAAATAACCGAGAATTGAAGCCGGTTGTGGAGGGGTTTCTGCCCCAAAGTGGGTTATAAAGAATTTTGTCAAGTAAACATAATTTCGTGTCTGACTCGACTTTAACCTGTTCCGCTGGGTATTGAACCCTTGAAGTTGTCATACATGTCACATACGTCATTGAATTAATATCATTGCGGAGCTATAGAATCTCGTCCCAGTATACACCTTGTAAAAGACGAAACCCTTTTTTTGCTAATACACGCCTATTTAGATAGGAATCCGATATTTATTATTTGAAAGCAACTTATGTATATATAATGGAGTTTGGAACGGAAAAAACAGATTGGAATGGGGTCCCTTGGATATAGATTTTTAATATGCTGTGTCAAAATGTAGGGGGGAGTTAAGAGAAAACTGCTATAGAAAGTACTCAGCGTAGATTCAACGATTCTTTGATGAACCGTTGGGAGTTTTGTTGACTCCAACCTGAAAGCTGAAAGCTAATTAACCCTTTTCAAGTTACTAAAACAAGTTTTGTGTTATGTTTTCACGGCTGATATAACTTCGTACACCATTACATACAATCAAACACATAATTTAATTTGTTTTATATTTGATTGAGTTTGGAGGAAATGGAAAATGTTCAGGGCCCTTGCAGGTCTTCGGATATTGGCGCGTTTGATGCTGTTAATGTTTTTTTTTTTGGTTTTTGATCATACAGAAAGGACATGTGCAGGGAGGAGATTCCAGGGGAACAATGTTCTGGGGATGAAAGACTGGATATTATGTCTAGTGTGCAGCCGAGAGTGACAAAAGGGGGAAAGGCCATTAGGACGAGGGTGCCTGAGAGGACGAGGAATGAGACCAGCGAGGCCTAAGGAACAGAGGCCATTAGTGTTGCAGTAGGAAAGATATAGAAAAAGGCGTCGAGCTGGCAGAACCGTTAGCACGCCGGACGAAATGCGTAGCCGTATTACGTCTGCCGTTACGTTCTGAATTCAAATTCCGCCGAGGTCGACTTTGCCTTTCATCCTTTCGGGGTCGATTAATTAAGTACCAATTACGTATGTCTGTCCTTGTCTGTCTCCTCTGTGTTTAGCCCCTTGTGGGCAGTAAAGAAATATGTATTTCGTGTCTTTAACGTTCTGAGTTCAAATTCCGCCGTGGTCGACTTCGCCTGTCATCCTTTCGGGGTTGATAAATTAAATACCAGTTGCATAATGGGATCGATCTAATCGACTGGCTCACTCCCCCAAAATTTCGGGCCTTGTGACTGGAGTAGAAAAGAAAAGACTTGTGAGCCAGGGGCTGCAGTGTGTGCACTAGTAATTGTATTCAAGTTTGTTGAGGGAACTCTCTGAATGTTTCTTTTTTTAACCTTCCTGCAAATACTTATAATTGGGTGACGCAGCTCTCCAAAGTACTCTGTTGAAATCTTCCAAAGAAACTCTTGGAATACTCTACTGAGATTCTCCTCTGAATCCCCTAATGTGTGATTCTGAAAGCTTTTCAATTATGGAATAAAGACAACTACTTGAGAAATGTACATTATTTACATTATTTACAATTGACGGATATTTGTCCTCATCTTGTTTGTTGTTAACACGTTTTGGCTGAGACACCCTCCAGCCTTAATCAGGTGTCTTGGGGAAATTTCGAACCTGGTTTCTCATTCCTAAGGTATTTTTCGATGTCATTATTATTATTATAAGCAGAAAGTGTAACCTCTCGAAAGAGCTGTTCTTCACTCCTGCTCCAGAGCGTCGGCTGCGGGGTCACTCCGAAAAGATCTATCTACGACGATTTTATCTCAATCGAAGGAGAGGGCCTTTCTCCGTCCGGGTTGCGGATCCGTGGAATAAGCTGCCGGACGAGATAGTGAAGATGCCGACGACCGCTCGGTTCAAAGTCTCTCTTGACTGGAAATGGCCTGAACTCTTTGTATGATCATCCTCCTTGTACATAACTCCCTGTCCCCCTACATGGCCTTGCTTTTGCTTTTTGAGCCAATAAAAATTGATTGATTGATTGATTGATTGATATCATCATCATCATCATCATCATCATTATTTTATTATTATTATTATTATATATTATTATTATTATATTATATTATTATTATTATTATTATTATTATCATCATCATATTATTATTATTATTATTATTATTATTATTATTATTATTATTATTATTATTCAGGTCACTGTCTGGAATCGAACTCGGAATCTTGGGGTTAGTAGCCCACTTTTAACGCCGAATGTAAATAATGTTCATAATTCTTCGTCTCTTAAATATAGAACTGTACTTGAGAAATGTTCCAAATATATCCAGAGGGTTGCTATTAAGCAATTTTCTTTAAGATAAAACCAAAGCAAAAAGAAAGGCTTTTAGTGAGCCTAGTTTACAACCATATTGTACCTCATTCCTACCTAGTGCCTTATAGTAACCCCTTAGCTTAATCCAACTTTCCTCAAATATGAACCCTCTAGAAAACATTCGCTTTTCCTATGTTTTACTTGCCGCCGTGAACTTAAAGCTCAACTTTATCGATGTTATCTGTTTTGGGAAGGGTTGCAGAAATTTTGGCATAACCCTTACAGACCTCTTCAAATACGATTAAACCATTCAGAAACGAAAACCCCACGAAAACAATCGACCTTCAATCCGTAGTCGTACTTTGATAATCTCCTTAAGAAAATCATGAATTTCACAACTTCACCTTTCATAGAGAGCATTAGTCTTAATACAAAGATATTAGCCTGATCCTCAGCTGCTTTTTTCTTTTCTCAATAAAGCCCTTCTTGGTGAAAATATTGATTGGTGACATCAGCTGATATTGGTGACATTATAGATCTCAGTCAGTCATTCGGTTAAATTCGGGAGCCAAAACAGTCCCCTTTTCTACACACATACATATGTGTGTGCTTATATGCCTGTATCGGTATTCTTTCACTGATAAAAGACTCTGATAACTAGAAACCCAGACACTTTTCCTGTCTACGATGAAACGAGGTCTGTAACATAACCACTTCGTTTAGTTTTCATTGAGAGGTTAAGATTGTATGGTTATTACAGAGAAGATTCTCCTCATATTTCAGATTATCTCAAAACGTTCGGTAGTGCCCTATGAAAAAGTAACTGAATATATATATATGTGTGTGTGTGTGTGTCTGTGTCTGTGTGTGTATATATATGTATATATATATGTATGTATATATATATATATATATATGTATATATATATATATATATGTATATATATATATGTACATATATATATGTATATATATATGTATATATATATATATATATTATATATATATATATAATATATATATATATATATATACATACATACATATATATATATATATATATATATATATATAAATATATAATATATATATAGATATTTAGACGGTTGAAAATTAACACACGAGTTGATTTTCCTTACACTTATGTATGTATATATATATACGTATTATGTATGTATGTATGTATGTATGTATGTATGTATGTATGTATAACGTATGTGTGAACATGCAAGTGTGATAAATAAATATTTATCCTATATTTAATTACCTGCTAGCACTATGATACTCCATTTCTGACTTCGAAACTTTCACATCAAACATATTTCTGAAGCATATTTTATTCGCATGAATAACGGCAATAAAAAAAAA
>NW_021823840.1:0-20778 GCF_006345805.1 Octopus sinensis | reverse complement strand
AGCAAGAATAAAGTGGGCTCATTTTGCGAATGAGAAATACTAGGTTGTTTATAGAAGACCAGAAATCATCCCCTCTCCATGCAACTGATGTTATCCAAGGGAAATGCAAAGGTCGATACAGCTTGGCAACAATGACGTTGCAACTCATTTCTGAAGCTGCGTGAACTGGAGCGACGTGAAATAAAGTGTCTTGCTCAAGAACACAACACACGGCCCGGTACGAGAATCAAACCCACTATCCCATGATTGTGAGTTCAACGCCCTAACCACTAATACAACATTGTCAGGGGACACAGGCTGTGACCATGTCCGCTTAAATGTGGTTGGCCTGGCATTCAACAACTACAAAATGAATTACATCTCCCTGCGACTACAACAAGACATGACGCATTCAGTAATTGCAATATCACAACTACAATCTTTAACACAATATAACGTCAAAATTTCCATCTACACCTTGTGCCGCCGCCGCCATCATCATCATCATCATCGTCGTCGTCGTCGTCGTCGTCGCCACTACCATCAACACTACCATCACCACGAACACAGCTAATAGCACCACCACAACCACCACCTTTACGAGAGACACATAATCACCGCCACGACTACCACCACCGACATCCACTGTCGCTCATGACAAGTGTGTCATTTATCAACATAAAATTCAAAATCCCTGCTGCCCCCTTCTGTGAATTCACCAAAGACCTTGAAGGTTAGCGACAGATTCACATTAACACCAACATACGCACAGGCACATGCGCAAATATATGTATGTGTGTGTTGTGTGCGTGTGTGTATACATACGTGTGTGCGAGCGTATGTATGTATGTATGTATGTATGTATGTTTGTATCTATCTATCTATTTATATACACATACATGCATATATACATACATACATACGTTACATACATGCATACATATACATAAACATTAACGTTCGAAAAAACATTGTTTAAAACAATTAAAATGAACACGAACAGCTTTACCTTTGGCACCATCATCATCATCATCATCATCATCATCATCATCAGCATAATCATCATAATCATCTTCATAATCATCATCATAATCATCATTATAATCATCATCATCCTCATAGTCGTCGTCGACATCATCGTTGTCAACATCACCCCTACAACATCATTCCACCACCACCACCACCAAAACATCTACTACTGCCATCGCTTCTGTAAATACTACTACAACGACAGATGTTTCTGTTACTATTTCTCCGTTCATTTTAGAGATTTGTTCCTACAAGATGCAGCTGCATGTTGTTTTCATCATAAGTATTTTAGAAGCTGCTCGAGATATAGAATAAATCGTTTTTAACGGTTCTACTCGAAGCAGATGATGCTATGAGTAAGTCTTTCTAATTATGATACAAGATCTGCAATGTCTGAGGAGTGGGAGCAAGTCGACCACATCGACGCCAGTACTTGATTGGTCCTTTATTTTATCGCCCCAACAGGGAATTAAAGGCAAAGTTGATTTCTGGGGGATTTGAACTCATACATATACATATACCCAGGCCTATTCTCCATTTTTTAGGAGTGGGTAGCCACAACAAGATCTACACCAAGCATTCCTTTCATTTCACAGCTCAAAGGAGCGAGTCCCGTTCTTTACTCGGGTCAAGGTATAGGACGCAACCCCCGATATCAGCAGCGGGGCCTGACGACATATGCTGGTCTATCTCTGCCGCATGATCCTGGTTCCGTAGCCCTTTGAGCAACATCAAAAATTCACACATTCGTCCACAAACACTCTCCAAGCTTTCCTGTCATTTATAAATTCTTTAGCCTCACTCACTTCAACACCTTTAACCACCAAAGCTTTCCTCACTCCATCCATCCACACAAACTGAGGTCTGCCTCTGGTTCTGCTGCCTTGTACTAGGATTTGAACTCAGAACATAAAATGTCGTAAGGAATGCTGCTTAGAATTTCGTCCAGGGCGGTAACGATTTTACCAGCTTGCTGCCTTTGTTACAGCTATAAATAATGGTTTCAAATTTTAGCAGAAAGGCAGCAACTTCGAGAGAGGGGTTCAGTAGATTACATCGACCCACATTACCTAGCAGGTACTTATTTTATCGACCCCGAGTGGATGAAAGGGAAAGCTAAACTTGGTGGAATTTAAATTCAGAATCGTTAAGACGGGCAAAAAGGCTTAGCGGTATTTTGTCACTAAACACACACTCTAACTATGCAACTGGTTTCCATCTTTCAAATCCACTCACAAAGCTTTGGTCAACCCGGGGCTACCATAGAAAACAGATGGCCAAGGTGTCACGCAGTGGAATTGAACCCGGAAACTTATGGTTGTGTCGCAAACTTCTTACTACACAATCATGTATATGTATATAAAAGCACGCGCACACACACACACGCACATACTACTCACACACAGTCACGGGTATGTTTATATTTATCTCCCTCCCTCCCTCCCTGCGGCCATGCTGGAGCACTGCCCTTAGTCGAAGAAATCGCTCCCAGGACTTATTCTTTGTAAGCCTAGTACTTATTCTATCGGTCGTTTTTGCCGAACCGCTAAGTTGCGGGAACGTAAACACACCAGCATCGGTTGTCAAGCGATGTTGTGGGGACAAACACAGACACACAAACATATGCACACAACACATATATATATATATATACATATATATACGACGGGCTTCTTTTAGTTTCCGTCTACCAAATCTACTCACAAGGCTTTGGTCGGCCCTAAGCTATAGTAAAAGACACTAGCCCAAGGTGCCACGCAGTGGGACTGAACTCGGAACCGTGTAGTTGGTAAGCAAAGTACTTACCACACAGCCACTGCTGCGCCCCATAAAATTAGTAAACACGTTTCAAATCTGCTTCATTTTAATATTTTTTAAATAAATGTATGAAAATGTATGAATGTTTTATTTAAGGCACAATAAATAAATGAAACATGTAGATCGCATACCGAAGTAGCACCGAAATATATTTATAAACAAGGATATTTTCTCTTTCTCTCATTCTACCCCTTCTCTCTCTCTCTCCCTCTCTGAATCCAACACTTATCTTTGAACCTTTTCATAGCGCGGTGAAGTCGGTGAGTGTGATGGCGACAACAGAGTCAAGCAGCGACAGCGGCTGGGCTCTGTATAAGGCCAGTCGATTAATGAGGTGGCGGCTGGCTGTGGGTAAAGCCAGTAGCTTAATGAGGCGGGCCAGGCGGCTTCTCTCCTTTAGATCTTCAAAGCAGCAGCTACGATAAGCCTCATTGGCTGGCTGGTTGGACTGGGGCTCCTTCATACAGTCGCAAATCGTTCGACACGGACAATGTTTTTTTCTTTTTCTTAAAGTGTCCCGCTTGGCGCAAGGTTGGAGACGGTGAATGAGGGTGGCGAATGGTGAGCAGTAGTATTAGTAATAGTAGTAGTAATAATAATAATAGTTTGAGAGTGGGATAGAGAGGAAGAGACAGGGAGTGTGAGAAAGAGATAGTGAGTCTGAGAAAAAAAATGGTTTGTGAGAGTCTAATCCAAAGATTGGTTGAGGAAATCGCCATTTAAATAGTAGCAAACAAAATTTACCAAGTATAATACAAACACACACATCGTTATATTTGTTTCGGTCATTTGACTACGGCCATACTGGAGCACCGCCTTTAGTCGAGCAAATCGATCCCAGGACTAATTCTATCCGTCTCTTACATAGATACATACATAAAAACATACATACATACATACATATATACGACGGGTTTCTTTCCATTTCCGTCTACCAAATCCACTCACAGGTCTTGGTCGGCCCGAGGCTATAGTAGAGGACACTTGCCCAAGGTGCCACTGAATCCAGAACCATATGGTTGTAAGCTAGTCCTTACCAGACAGCCACGCTCCTGCGTCTATATATATATACATATATATATATATATATATATATATATATATATATATATATATATGGTGTGGTGTGTGTGTATCTGTTTATCGTAGACATATATATATATATATACAATTGCAGCGTGGGAGGTGTTTATAAGCCATTTAGAAACACACAAAAGCCGTTCGATTCACTTCAACATTTAAGTTTAATTTGTCAAAAATTTCGTCGCTAATCCGCGCCTGTTCACTGACAAAGTCCGTGCTGCACGACTTTGTCAGTGAACAGGTCGCGATTTTAGCGACGAAAATATTTTGACAAATTAAACTTAATGTTGAAGTGAATCGAACGGCTTTTGTGTGTTTCTTAAATGGCTTAAAACACCTCCCACGCTGCAATTGTTTCGTTTCAGACACATCGTCAGATCAAATTACTTGCTATGCGAGTACATCTCCGTATATATATATATATATATATATATATATATATAAATATATAATATATATATATATATATATATAGGTATATATATATATATATATATTATATATATATAGATATATATATATATACATATATATATATACTATATATATTTATATATTATATATCATACATGTATATATATATTATATGTTATATATATATCTCTATATATATATATATATATATATATATATATATTTATATGTATATATCATACATGGTATATATATATATGTATATATAATATATATATATTTATATATATATATATATATATATATATAGCTATATATACATGTATGATATATACATATAAATATATATATAGATGTGTGTGTGTGTGTATATATATATATATTAATGTATATATATAAAATCCGTTCTGTCCCTGTCTGTGTATGTGTCTTCTAGGATCTCGGTCATCCTCCATCCGATTGAGCTCAAATTTGATATGTAGATACCGATGGTATCAGGGTGTGTATAAGTCTTGAAAAAATTACAAAAATTGATTCCAGGTGAGAATGCGATCGATAAAGCCGTTTTTGTCCTGCTTTTCTTCCGTCAACCTCAACATAACTTAACCTTCCATTGTTTGTTGTTTTTGTATTGCTTAAAGGCACGTTTCTTTCCGGCCAAGCTTACTTTTTAAAACACGTTTGTGTTCTCCCAGTCAACAGCCTTATCATTACTGGTACTTTAAAATCTTCGGTTGCATATTACTGTGAATAAAATTGTTTTACTTTGGAATAGAAAAAAAGTCTATCTATATTTCTTCTTTTGCTGGTGTCTCAAATTTAGGTTAAATCAGTGTTTCTCAAAGGAAAGGCCTATGGGACGGTCGGACAAGTTGTTTTGAGAAATTTGGTTTATATGTTTGACAACACACCACTGTCCATTGGACGGTGGTACGTGGAATAATTCTTATTTGCTGGTGCCTTGCAAACCTTTTGGTAAATGGAACCAGTTGAGGACTCGGTTTGGTCGAGTGCTTGTGGATTATTTACTATGTTTTTTGTTGAGAGGACAGCAAGATCCACTTTGCTTTGCGTCACAAAACCACAATGATAGTTAAGGTTTCAATTTAGAGGAGCAGCGTTTAGCCAGTGAGCCTTCATGTTTGCACGAAGAAGATACCGATGCTGGAGTCGATTTTGCGCAAATCTTTGAACTGAGAGGAGAAGCAGGACTGGTGCCAGGTCCTGCGTTCTAACGCTTTGTTTTCTCAGGAAGAAAAGGAAATGCTGCATCTTTCAGATTGTCTTTTAATTTGTCTTTGAAGCGCAAGAGTGGCTTTCCAACTCACCCTCCTGTTTGGAATTGGCCACAGAGAAGTTGCATTGGAATTCTGATATCACTCATACGTGAGAAATGATCTGACCATCGAAGCTTTATTTTGATGAAGATGGTTTCAATACCTGATATGTTGCATTTTGTTAGTACCTCACTGTTATGCATATGGTCCCTCAGTTCTATGTTGGAGACAGTATGCAAGCATCGCATATATATATATATATAAGAAATTTTTGCGTAATGAGATAAAAAAACTAAGGTTGTGTAGATATTAGAACATTAGTAGATAAAAGGTCTGACAGCTGTTTCCAGGATATTTATTAATTATATCTCTTCATCAGAGACGGTGTGAGAGGATGGTTAAGTAATAATTAATTTACATAGGATACAAAATAGAGAGTGGGGTGGAGGAAATAAAATAGATGTGAGATATGTAGGGATATTGAATTTGTAGATCCATTTTTAGGCAGAATGGTATATATGTAAGATTCTAATAATCTTATCAGAAAAATGCAACAGTATTTCAAATTGTTAAGATTCCAATACCTTATGAGTAAAATCCAACAGTATATATATATGTCGCAAAATCAGCGAACGTGGAACTTTACTATGGTCTGTCTATAGCACTTATTCAGCATTACCTGACGCCTTTGGGTCTCAATGACACCATTATCTCTTATAACCTCAATTTCTCGCTATATATATATATATATATATAAGCATTCATTTATGTATGTTTCCATATAGTACATCTATATGTGTATGTTTTTTAGCGTTTGTATTTTTAGGCTATCACTGCTTGACAACCGGTGTGGGTTTGTTGTTGACATCCTGAAATTTTGGGGTTCTTCAAAAGAGACCGATTAAATAAATACATTTGTTTGAATAAAAATTCTTCAATGTGGTGCCCCAGCATGGCCACTATCAAATGACTGAAACAAGTAAAAGTGATATATTTACCAGCAAGAGAGAGAGGAGGAGAGAGTTGATTCATATTTGAACAAATTCCCCTCGCACTCGTATGTATATATGTTTATATACATACATGTAAGCATATAAGCATAAAACCTTTGAAGATACGACAGTTTTATGACTGGTCTCAAAATTTATGATCTCGTTAAATGTCATCGGCAGTACCTTCAGTGACAGCTTAGTCATAAAATACATCGACCTTACACGGCCTCTGCCATTAGACGATACGAAGACCTTTTAATTGCTTTATAATGACTGTACACGCACACACACACATGTATATATATCGTATGTATACTTGGTCTCATATATTATTGTATGGGTATATACGATAGCATTGTATGCGTATAAGCGTTTAAATATACATATAGTTTTGTGCTTTCGTTTGGTTCCGCTTGTTAGTATATATGCATTTCAATATAAACTTAGTATACACTTCATTTTAAATTACTGTATAATTTTAAGCACTCACCATACGCACACTCGCGCGCAAACAGACAGACATACATACATACATACAGACAGACAGACACACACACACACAAACACAAACACACACAAACACATTCACAAACTTGGATATACACATGTACCTGTACGTATTTGTGTTATACACAAACACACATACATAATTATGTATATATAAGTTTATGTGTGTGGTGTGTGTATATATATATATACATGTTTAATGTCCCCGTAACTTAGCGGTTCGACTAAACATACCGATAGAATAAGTACTAGGCTTACAGACAATAAGTCCTGGGGTCGATCTGTTCAACTAAAGGCAGTGCTCCAGCATGTCCGCAATCAAATGACTGAAACAAATAAAAGAAATATATATGTAAATATACATATATATATATGTGTGTGTGTGTGTGTGAGAGAGAGAGAGAGAGAGAGAGAGAGAGAGAGAGGGGTGTGTGTGTGTGAATTCTAGATTTTTTATATATATGCGTATCTGCTGTATGTGATGTACATGAATCTACTCTATTATCAGCAAACTTAATCAAGACCTCGGTTTTATTTTATACTCCGTAATGTGTATAAAGCCATAACTTTACATAGAAATAAAAATTTGGTTTGAAAAAGAAAATCTGCCGATAGAAATGCGACAAATACAGACAAGAGCATTACACTCAAGAGAACTCAGTCTTTAGACGTGTGATGTTAAACCACTTTTTTTTTTGTGTATGGAACTTTCTTGATTCACGTCTTATTCTACATGATCCCCAAAGTCATGTTATATTTCTATAATCAAATATTAAAAGGAATTGTTAGGAAAATTTTTTAAATGTTTTATACATTGTAGATGTATGATCAATTTATTTCACATAAACTTTGGCATCAAAACCTTATGTGGGAGCCGGCCGTAGGCAATCCTCTCTTGCCATCCACCGAGGCACCGCCTTTTCCATTTTGTCTGCTGGAGCCATGAGAAATGTTTCTGTATTCTGAGAGGAAAGATTCTCGATTAATCCATCATGCACAAGTGTTTGTGTGTGTATTTATAGTATATAATTATTTTTAATTATGTAATTTATTCTGGCCAAGAATACGCATACACACACACACACACACAGAAAACAAATATTTTATTTTTAATCTACGTCAGTCATTGAAGAATTTTTTGTTGAATGAGCCGACTACATGTACTTTTCGTCTTTTATTTGTTTCAGTCATTTGACTGTGGCGGTGCTGGAGCACCGCCTTTAGTCGAAAGAATCGAGCCCAGAACTTATTCTTTGTAAGCCTAGTACTTATTCTATCGGTGTCTTTTGCCGAATCGCGCTATGTTACGGGGACGTAGACACACCAACACCGGTTGTCAAGTGTTGCTGGTGAGACAAACACAAAGACACATACAGACAAGCACGCGAACACGCGCGCACACACACAACACACATATATATATATGTGTGTGTGTGTGTATGTGTGTGTGTTGTGCATATATATATATATATATATATATATATTATATATATATATTATAATATCTATATATATATATATATATATACATTTATATATATATATACATACATATGTAGATACGTATATCTATATATATATATATGTATAGACTGAAACAAAAAAAAATTAAAAAGAAAATTGTTTAGTATCTAATGTCAATAAGGAATTCAACTGTTTATTGAATTTAGATATAGA
Source organism: Octopus sinensis (assembly GCF_006345805.1). Lineage (NCBI taxonomy): Eukaryota > Metazoa > Mollusca > Cephalopoda > Octopoda > Octopodidae > Octopus > Octopus sinensis. Next base: position 12,002 of record NW_021823840.1, on the reverse strand, counting down.
ATATAAAGAAATTAGGCCTCATTCTCATCAGTTAACAATAACTTCTAGTATATTTTCTCCCTCTCTCTGTCTGTCTGTCTGTCTCTCTCTCTCTCTCTCTCAAACTATATTTAGATACACTTGCTCAAAACGCCACGCAGTTGGTCTGAAACTCAAACAAAATGGTTGGAAAGCAAACTTCTTACCACACAGCCACGCTGCGCCTATGTGGCAACGCCTGCGCCAATAAATACATATATTTCATATAACTGTACATATTTTATTAATGTCTTTATATTTTGAGCTCAAATTTCTCCGTGGTCAAATTGCTTTCTATTTTGTCAATGATCATAAAAGTAAGTATCTACCAAATACAAGGCTCAATATAAACAATTCGCCCCTTTTCCAAAATTTCAGGTCACATCTCTTTAGAAAGAATAATATTATGTGTATATAATACCCAAAGAAACCGGAATTTTGCAATGTTATTTTATCCACTTGGTTTTAGCTGTTTACACTTTAATAGCTTTCAAATCATTTTCCGTTTGAAGCAATGCATAGGTCCAAAAGCGTTTTCCACTGTTGGAAGCAGTCCTGGAACTCTTGCGAAGTGATGCCTTTTAACACCTCCATCGTAATTTCCTTCGCTCTTCCATATCTTTTAATTCCGTAGCACAAACTTTCGTCACTAGTGATGACCTTCGACAAGAGGTCCAGATGAAATTCCAATTGTTCTTTCAGTTCACGACACGCATTCAGTCGTGACTGCTTTTGATTTTTCGTGAGCAAGCGAAGAACGAATTTTGCAAGCGAAGACTCTATTCATTCATAATTTCTTGCTAAAAATTCCTTGGCAGGAACTCCAGGACTCACTGGTCATATCAACAAATACTTCAATTGTTCGGTGACGTTCCACCAGGATCAGTTCATGGATTCTCATGATGTTTTCATTCGTTCGGGCGGTCGACTATTGGTTCTCAAGCGACAGGTGACCATTCCTAAACCGTGTAAACCACTCGTAAACTTGCGTTATGCTCATAGTAGCGACCTTATATGCTGTTTGAAGTGTAACAACTGTTTCAGACACCGTTTGCACCAGCACGCTGTTCTTTCGTTTCAGTCATCGCAAAACACCGAGGGGCAGGAGAAAAGAGCTGCAAAACAAAGAAGTACCACGTGGCAGTACGACATCAAACGACGATGCCGGGAGGTAGACATGTCTGAGGATCGCATCAAGTATTTCTAGCAGCGGAAGCCAGAACTACAATGGGCTTGTCCCACAGAGAACATTTCCGGTTACTTTTGGATACTGTGTGTGTGTGTGTGTGTGTTGTGTGTGTGTGTGTGTGTGTGTGTGTGTGTGTGTGTATGTGTGTGTTTGTATTTGTGTGTGTATACACACACATACACGTAAACACATCATGAACATTGTGAAAAACAAGAATGGAGACAAAAAAACTATCTCTCTTTTCCTCTCTTTCTCTCTCTCTCTAACATGTGACCTCGTGAGCACGCCAAGCAATTTTTTTCTCTGTCCCTTCTCGGGATCTTTCCTTCTCTTATGTTTCCGACGAAGAGCTCCGCTCGAAACGTTAAACCCTCCTTCCCTTCTTTCCTGAGCGTCCAATAATACTTATTGTTCCACGTCCTCGCGTTGCTGTGTTTTTTTGTGTTTTCTTTTGTGTTTCCTTGTTTGGATTAACTATATATATATATATATATATATATATTATATATATATATATAATATATATATGAGAAAAATTGTTTGCTTGTTATCAGTCGTAAGACACTTGTTGTGTTTCACCGTTAATGCTTCTGTATTCATGTTTCTGTATTCCATTATTGTTTTGTTTTTTTTATATTCGTCCCTTTTGCTGTCCTGGTGTCCGTATGCATTCGATCCTTCTTCCAGGAATCTACGCTCCCAGCTTAGTTTTTCTAATGCTCGTTGCTTAGTTTTTCTTGGAGGGCTGGCCGTGATCTAGTAATCTCAAGATTAATCAGCCGAAATTACTACGATGATCCGGTTCTTGACTGAAGACTGAGGGTTTCGAATGTCCTGTCCGTGTTTATTGTATCGTCTTCTAAGAGTTATACGTTCTTGTCCATGTTGTATTTTTCTACATACCTTATATATATATATATATATATATATATATATATTTACCGCTATAAGTTCTTTTTATAGAATTCAGGATTCATGCTGGCCAAAGCCTTCTGAGTGGATTTGGTAGACAGTAACTGAAAAAATATTTCATTTGAACATTTCCTTTTCGCAGTCCTATATATCTTTTGGGCATAATAAAACGGAAATTATATATTCCATAAAAAAAAACGGAAATTTTATATATGTATATATATATATATATATATAAATTCCGTTGGAAACCAAAACAAAGAAAAAGAGATATGTAGGACTTCAAAAAAGAAGAGCTCCAATGAAATTGAGACAGAGACAAAAGAAATCATTGATATATATGTGTGTGTGTGTGTGTGTGTGTGTGTGTGCGTGTGTGTTCGCGCGCGCGCGTGTGTGTCTTTGAGTCTGTGTTTGTTCCCCATCACCGCTTGTCAACTGGTGTTGGTGTGTTTACGAACCCGTAACATAGCGGTCCGGCAAACGATATCGATAAAATATGTACGAGACTTAAACGAAAAAGTATTTGTTGGTCGATTTATTCAATTAAAACTTCCGAAGGCGATGCCCCAGCATGGCCCCAGTCGAATGACTGAAACAAGTAAAAGTTTATATATAAAAGATAATATATATATATGTTCAAGGTGGTGCTCCAGCATGACCACAGTCCAGTGACTGAAACTAGTAAAGGGACAAATGGATGACCTAGAGTTTATGTTGGTTAATTCTATCGAAAGAAGGAGAGTAAACATTGTCCTCAAGTATTACTGTACACAATAGATATGAACCAGACAACTGTGTTATTCAACGCATATTATGAAACACTGTGTCAGAGAGCTGGCAGAAACGTTAGCATGCCGGGTGAAATACTTAGCGGTATTTCGTCTGCCGCTACGTTCTGAGTTCAAATTCCGCCGAGGTCGACTTTGCCTTTCATCCTTTCGGGGTCGATAAATTAAGTACCAGTCGCGTACTAGGTCGATCTAATTGACTGCCCCCTCCCCCAAAATTTCGGGCCTTGTGCCTAGAGAAGAAAAGAATATTATGAAACACTCTTCGTACAAATAGATCTAATCTCTCCTCACTAATAGCGTCCCCATCACTCTATCACTACCAACGCTATATTATGAATCAGTTAGTAAGTAGGAGACGAGGGTTTTCGTGGTGTGGGAATGGGTGGCAAGGGGATGATGATCCGAGAGCGATGAAGGAGGGAGAAAAAGGCGGGGAATTTAGAATTTACAAGGAGAGAAGGCGGGCAACAGCGGGCAGCGCGACTACAAATCAACGGGAATTAGATATGGAAGGGTGGAGTGATAATAAAAAACCATGTTTGTTTCTCCGCTTTTACATTGCCAGAGTAGATCATTACAGATGGTGAAGTAGTAGTGCGTGTGCGTGTGTGTGTGAATGTGTGTGTGTGTGTGTGTGTGTGTGTGTGTGTGCGTGTGCGGGGTTGTATATATGTGTCTGTATGTATTTGTATATGTGTTTGTATTACTCGTGTATATATATATAATCTGAAATCGTAGGATTTAAAAAATATGCTAAGCCATTGGATTTAATTGATTAATATCAATTCTACCTTATTTAATTTTTTATATATATATATTATATATATATATATATATATATATGATATATTTATAATATATATATATATTATATAATATATATTATATATATTATATTATATATATATTATACATTTATAATATATACATATATATATATTATACATTTATAATATATAAAAATATTTTTTACTTGCTTCAGTCATTTGATAGCGGCCATGCTGTTGCATCGACTTTAGTGGAACAAATCGACCCCAAGACTTATTCTTTGTAAGCCTAGTACTTATTCTATCGAACACTTTGGCTGAACCGCTAAGTTACGGAGACGTAAACACAAAGTCATCGGTTGTCAAGCGATGGTGCGGTGTGCAAACACAGACACAGGTACATATACATATTTACATATATATACGACGGGCTACTTTCAGTTTCTGTATACCAAATCCACTCACAAGGAGTTGGTCGGCCTGAGGCTATAGTAGAAGACACTTGTCCAAGATGCCACGCAGTGGGACTGAACACGGAATCATGTGGCTTTATATATATATATATATATATATATATATTTATGTATTTATATATTATATATACATATAATATATGATATAATGTATGTATGCATATATGGAGATATATATATATATGTATATATATATCCTTTATTTGAGGTTTGACGTCGTTAATCTGAATCGATAAACCGAACCATCCATCCATCCATCCAAATTTACATACACACACATATTTGTTTACACACTAACGCACACAACTATATAAATTCGCACATACATACTTGTGGCGGTAAACACAATTATAAGAACAGAGAGCAACTGAAATCTTGTCAAGGAATCTATCGGACTTCATTTATCATACAATCTACATGTATATATATGTGTGTGTGTGTGTGTGTGCGTGCGTGTGTGTGTGTGTGCATGTGTGTGTCTGTGTGTGTGACTATGCTTATATATGTATACCGATATATGTATGTACGCACGTTCGTTCGTTCACGGACATAGGTACATATGCATACATACAGTCTCGAATACATGTTCACTCGTGCAAATTCGTGTAGAACTCCTTAATGCGCAAACAAGCAGAAAAAAACCCCACGCATACATACGCATACATACATACATACATACATACATACATACATACATACATAAATACATACATACATATATACATACATACATACATACATACATACATACATACATACATACATACATACATACATACATATATACATACATACATACATACATACATACATACATACATACATACATAGGTACATACATACATACATACATACATGCATACATAGGTACATACATACATACATACATGCATACATACATACATACATAGGTACATACATACATACATACATACACAGATACATACATACATACATGCGTACATGCATGCACCAAGACGCATATGTACGTAAACTTGAAATAGTATTAAAGCAATAATTAAAAGTTCAGAGAAACAACGATATTAACAGCAGTAATAATAACGATGCGGATCTTGATGATGATGATGATGATGATGATGATGATGATGATGATGATGATGATGACGATGATGATGATGATGATGATGATGATGATGATGATAATGGTGATGATGATGATGTTGACACCGATTATGATGACGGTGATGCTGTTGATGATGACAACGGTGATCATAAACCTCGATAATGGTGAAAGAACGTACAAATATATGAATAAATAAATATATGTATAAATGTATAAATAAATATATGTATAAATGAAGATTTAGAAAAAAAGCCCACGAAGCGTTTAGAACAATTTAGAGAAAACTCACCAAATAACTTCTTTTACGACCTGGAATTTACGGTTCAAATATATATGTATGTATGCATATATATATATATATATACATACATACATACATACATATATAAACTAAGCGTTTTGGGGTCTTAAATAAGGTGGGGCGCAAAGGGAAAGGGTGACTGACTATTAGGGGGTCAAAGCTGATTGAATGGGAGATTGTTAATGTCCTGTACAGCCGTAAATCTGTCAAGCAACTCTCAACACTGGTTTATTAAATACCGCCATTATTCAGAGCGACAGCTATGAATCATGGGTAAATATGTTACTTGTTCGCTATTATCGTTGCAGGGGCTTTGTGGAAAAAAGGTTTATCGTCTGCCAAATAGTGTAAAAATGAGATGTGGCTTGTTATTGTTAACCCAGAGCTAGAGACATTTTTTTTCTTTTCTTCTTGCTTTTTTTTTTCATTTTCTTGTGCTAAATGAGTTTGTATTTATGTAGGAGTTTATTTGTGCGTGTTTGTGCTTGTGTGTGTGGTTATATGTGTGTTGTTATGTGTTAGTGTGTTTGTGCAAGAGTGACTGAGATGGATAGGAAAAAGCAATGTATGTGTCTGTGTTTGTGTGTGTAAGTCTGTCAGTATCAAAAATTGAAGTTTGAAAAGCTATCAGGAGATAAGTACATGCATATATACATGCAAACATACGTACATACATGCATACATACATACATACATACATACATACATACATACGTGCATACTTCTGTGTATGTGTATATACAAAGGGGCGAAGGAATTATTGTGTAAGCATGCAAATATGATTAGATATGATAATTCGATATGAAACGATATAAGTGATATACAAATTCGGAAATGAATACGAAAGTACACACACAAACACACACACTCTCTCTCTCTCTCTATCTATCTATCTATCATCTATCTATCTATCATCTCTCCCTATCTATCTATCTATCTATCTATCTATCTATCTATCTATCTATCTATCTATCTATCTATCTATCTATCTGTCTATCTGTCTACCTGCATGTATTGTATGTATGTATCTATTTCTCTGTTTCTAATAATAACGATATATATATATGTATATGTATATATATATATATATATATATATATGTATGTATGTATATTTATATGCATATATGGGTACAGGATATCACAAAGCGTATTTCATGTTGTTTGCCTTTTGTGACGTCCTGTACCCATATATGCATATATAGACACATAAATATGTTTGTATATATATACACAGACACACACACATTTTATTTATATCATTATATGATTGAACGCCACGCATCCACTTCCAAGTATGTTTATCTGAATAATTTTGATGCGACTCTACCCTGTACTGTTTTCTCTCTCCCCATTTCGTTTTCTCTCTCTTCTTTTCTCTAATTCTTTTTCTCCCCTTCTTCTCCTCTCGTCTTTTTCTCTCTCATCCTTTTTGTAATTCTTTTTTCCCCCTTCACCGTTTTCTATATGTCTTTGTCTTTCTCTCTCTCCCTCTTTTTCCTTTTTACTTTCTCTCGTTGCTCACACGTGATCATCGTCCATCTTGCTTTTCCTCACGTGATCATCTTTCTTTCCCGTCAGTCTGTTATACAAACCAGACGCCTTCTTATCTAGTTTCCTCCTCTATCTTTTCTCTTGTCAAATACAATATTCCTCCATCGTTTGTTACCTTACCTCTGGTCTGGTCTAATGGCCCTCCATGTTTGTTTTCGTTTGATTTGTTGTATGTCTCCACTGTCCTGTTTTTGTTACCAACTTTGACCCTCCGCAAATCCCAAATTTTATCTTGGTTCGCGGGTGCAAGTGCCTTTCGAAGTCTCATATTGTCGTTAATGGCCTTTGCTTTTTCCCTTGGACAAAACCGGTGGTGTGTATAGGAGAGACTGATGTGCATGGGTGACTACTGGCCTTCTACAAACAATGTTGCTTGGGCGTGTGCTTTGAAGGGGAACTTTCTAGGTACAATCCCATGGTCATTTGTGACTGAAGGAGGCCTTTGTCCTCTCTTTACCTTCTATTTTTTCAACATGTTTGGTTATTTACATTATTTACATTATTTACATTCGACATATATTGGTCCTCATCTTGTTTGTTGTTAACACAACGTTTCGGCTGATATACCCTCGTTGTGTTATCAATAAACAAGATGAGGACAAATATCCGTCGAATGTAAATAATGTACATAATTCCTCATCTCTGAAATATAGAACTGACGTTTGGTTATTGTTAAGATATTTACCTAGTGTTGCTTTCCTTGCAGCTATAACTAAAATTCACATTATTCTTCATAAATATATGTAAGATATTTGTGGCCAGTAGGGAAACGTTTGTATCATCGACAGGAAATTTCTCGATGTATTATATGATACGATAAAAACGATAAACGTCGCCCTTTTCAAGCCTAGCCAGGCTCATGTGCCCGGTTTCCCGGTTTCTGTGGCGTATGTGTCCCCCCCCACCGCAGCTGGACGGGACGCCAGTCCATCGCAGCATTACTCAAAGAACAGGAAGAGAGAGTGAGAGAAAGTTGTGGTAAAAGAGTACAACAGGGGTCATGGAGCTTTTAGTTGTTTTCGCTCAATAAACACACACAACGACCGGTCTGGGGATCGAAACCGCGATCCTCCGACCGCGAGTCTGCTGCCCTAACCACTGGACCATTGCGCCTCCCATTATATGTGGAAGCACTCCGTCGGTTACGACGATGAGGTTTCCGGTTGATCCAAATCAACGGAACAGCCTGCTCGTGAAATTAACGTGTAAGTGGCTGAGCACTCCACAGACACGTGTACCTTTAACGTAGTTCTCGGGGATATTCAGCGTGACACAGAGAGTGACAAGGCCGGCCCTTGAATACAGTACAAACAGAAACAGGAAGAAAGAGTGAGAGAAATTTGTGGTGAAAGAGTACAGCAGGGATCACCACCATCCCCTGCCAGAGCCTCGTGGAGCTTTAGGTGTTTTCGCTCAATAAACACTCACAGCGCCCGGTCTGGGAATCGAAACCGCGATCCTATGACCGCGAGTCCGCTGCCCTAACCACTGGGCCATTGCGCCTCCATCCCATTATATGATACACTCATGCAAAAATTAAAAGGTTTTCGCATAGATGATCAGTATTTACAAGTTCTATAAAATTGTGCGCTTCATATCACACATTCCAATAATCTTTCTTACCATTTATTTACAACGCATCATGTAGAAACATTTTATATTCTTCCAATGATGCTTAACTGTGCGGCACTTTTGGCGAAGGTCTTCCGCTTTAGCTCCAAAGTTCTCTGAGTGGATTAGGTCGAAAGAAATTGAAAGAAGCCTACCGTGTGTGTGCGTGTGTGTGAGTGTGTGTGTGTGTACATGTGTCTTTGTGTTTCTGTTGTATTTGTTCCCTACAGCCACTTCACAACCGGTGTTAGTTTGTTTATGCAACATTTTGGCAAGAAAGCGGTATAATAATTAAAATAAAATAAATGCGCCCCTTTAAATCCTAGCCAGACTCACGGGCCCGGTTTTCGGGTTTCTATGGCGTATGTGCTCCCCAGCTGGACAGGACGCCAGTTCATCGCAGCGTTACTCCTTTTTGCCAGCTGAGTGGACTGGAGCAACGTGAAATGAAGTGTCTTACTCAAGAACACAACGCGTCGCCCGGTCCAGGAATCGAAACCACAATCTTACGATCATGATGCCGACATCCTAACCACTAAGCCACGCGCCTCCACTAATAAATGTTCCTTCTCGAGCCATGCCAGGCTCATAAGGGCCGGTTTCCCGGTTTCGGTGGCGTAGAATTTCCCCACCTGGACGGGACGCCGCTCCGTCGCAGGATTACTCATTTTTGCCAGCTGAGTGGATGGAGCAACGTGAAAATGAAGTGTTTTGCTCAAGAACACAACGCGTCGCCCGGTCCAGGAATCGAAACTACAATCTTACGATCATGATGCTGACACCCTAACCACTAAGCCACGCGCCTCCACGTGATACAAGAAGTAGCAAATTTTTTAAAAAATGAGCATTGGGGTCGTGTTGTCCCACTAAAACCTTTGAAGCGGTGCTTTAGACGGGTGCAATCTAATGGCTGAAACGAGTAAATGATAAAAAGCAAAATACTGATAAATTATTTTCTTGTTACCATATTGCATTTTTGTGCCCTGTTTTGTTCACTGTTGCTTTAAATATAAACATTAATCTTTTCCTAAATTTGTACTTCATACAGTGAAAGAATGTCAGCCTGTCATCTCTATAGAGGCCGAAATACCGTGTATGCGTATATGTCTTTGGAATCGTGTCTACTTGTGTGCATGTCCGTGTGTATGTGTGCTTGTGTGTGTGTGTGTGCATGCATGTTTGTATGTGCCTGCACATGTGCCGCGTGTGTGCATGTATCATGTGTGTGTGTGTGTGTGTGTGTGTCTGTCTGTCTGTTTCTGCGAAATCTACTGAAATTTGCATTCGCATTGTGTAGATAAAAAAAGGAATGATATTTAAGTATTAAATATCTTGGAAACACCATATTAACATTCTTTCATAGGTAAATATGGTAAGTGTACACACACGCACAGACACACACACACATGCACACACACACACACATACACACGCATACAACACACACACACATCTATGCATACACTGCATACATACAAACATACAAAACTTCTTTGGTGGCCCAGGGCTCCAATCATTCAAAATGTGTGTGTGTGTGTATGTGTACGTGTGTGTGTGAATGTGTGTGTGTGTGTGTGTACGTGTGTGTGTGTGTGTGTGTGAATGTGTGTGTGTGTGTTGTATCTATATAATAAGCCTCTAGCCAATATTTTTGCTTCTCAATTATGTTGTGCTCACCATACTTCGGATCTTAAAATATTTTCGTAGATGTTTTCTTTTTATTATATTTGTGTTATTTCTTTAGTTCTCAAATATTTTTCTTTTTCGTTTCCAGTTTCGCTAATTTATTCCATGGAATTTCTTCGAACACATAATAGTCATGTTTGGCATTCTTTCTCGTTTTAGTTTCTCGTTTTCGTTTTCCATTTTGTGTGTGCGTGATTTTATCTTTTATTATTAATATTATTCCAGTCCCACAGTCAAGGTCTCGGTGGCAATAAACAAAACATCATTATTTTCCTTTCTTCCTTTTTCTTTCTTTCTTCCTTTCTTTCTTTCTTCTCGTGTTTTATTGTTGGTGTTGTTGTTGTTGTCAATGTCGATCTTCGTAAAGATGCCCAGCCTGATGATGATGATAATAATGATGATGATGACATTGATGATGATCATGATCATCATTTATCAACTTCTTCTTCTCCTCCTCCTCCTTCTTCTTCTTCTTCTTCTTTTTCTTCTTCTTCTTCTTCTTCTTCTTCTTCTTCTTCTTCTTCTTCTTCTTTTCTTCTTCTTCTTCTTTTTCTTCTTCTTCTTCTTCTTCTTCTTCTTCTTCTTCTTCTACTAATTATTGTTATTATTTTCATTACCACTGTGTCCTAATCCCTTGTGACAAAAGAAAAATTGTATTAATAATAATATTAACATTGACATTGCTGCTGCTGCTGCTACTACTACTACTTCTACTACTACTACTACTACTACTACTACTACTACTACTACTACTAAAACAAAAACGAATAACACTAACAGAAATAGTGATGGTAATTCAGATTGTAGTGATCGGAATAATAGCAATGATTGTACTACTACTACTACTCTACTACTACTACTACTACTACTACAGCTGCTGCTGCTGCTGCTACTGCTGCTGTTGCTATTAGTAGTTGTAACAGCAGCAATGGTAGTAGTAATAGTAGTAGTTGGTGGTGGTGGTGGTAGTTTATTTATTTATTTAATTATGTATTTGGAAAGCAAATCTCTTCTTTGACATTCTGGAGACAAATGAGTTTTCCATGTATGACACGGGACATTCTGACATTCGAAACAGATGACTTTGGTCTTCCGCCGGAGAAAACCCATTCCAACATTGCAAGAATGTTCTAGAATTTTCACTCAACAATTTCAGAAGCCTGACATTTTTTAATTACCGCCATTTTGCTAATTAGTCTGCCGTTATCAAAATAATAAATAACTGAACAAATAATGAAAACGTTGTTGTTGTTGTTGTTGTTGTTGTTATTATAGTTATTATATTATTATTATTATTATTATTATTATTATTATTATTATTATTATTATTATTATTATTATTATCAAAGCGGCGGTCTGGGAGAATCGTTAACACGCTGGACGAAATATTTAGTGGTATTTAGCCCGTTACTACGTTCTGATTTCAAATTTCGCTGCGGTCAACTTTGCCTTTCATCCTTTCGGGGTCGATAAAATAAGTACCAGTCGAGTACCAGTTGAGTAACTGGGGTCGATGTAATCGACTAACCCCTTCCCCAAATTTCAGGCCTTGTGCCTATAGTAGAAAGGATTATTAATATGATTCTTAGAAGAGGCACATAAATGTGGAATTGC
>NW_021823839.1:0-20954 GCF_006345805.1 Octopus sinensis | reverse complement strand
ATTTTTTATTTTTATTTTTTATTTTTTATTTTTTATTTTTTATTTTTATTTATTCTCCTATCTAATTTAACACTGACTCCTTGACCACTCCCCCAAGTATGTTTTTTTGCGCTAATGCCTACCCCAAAAAAAGTCCCCCACCAACACCCCTTTAAACCTGCCTAAATGTATAAATGCCAATACAATTCTTGTTAACTAGCTTCCTGAAGATTTCTCTTGAATGAACAGTTTCTAGTCCTGTAGAAGCTCCTTCTATATAATAAATTAATTTTACTCTGCTATGTATTGAGTAACCTTATTACTGTGGTTAACCCCGAATCAACCCGGACCGGGTACATTATATATATATATATATATATTAATATATATATATATATATATATATATATATATATATATATATATATATATAATATATATATATCCATATGTATATAATATATTATATAATATATTCCATATATATATATACATGTATAAATATATATATATATAAACAATTGCAGCGTGGAAGGTGTTTATAAGCCATTTAATAAACACCAAAACTGTTAGATTCACTTCAACTTTAAATTTTAATTTAAATACGTGAAGTGACTCTAACGGTTTTTGTGTGTCTCTTAAACGGCTTAAAAACACCTTCCACGCTGCAATTGTTTTAGTTCCAGCACACCAGATCTCAGATCAGGTCACCTGCTATGCAAGTACATCTCCGTAATATATTATATAATATATATATATATATATATATATATATATATATATACTATGTAGTATGTATGTACGTACGTATGCATATATTTACACTTTTACTCTGTTACTCTTACTCAGTCAGTTTAAGCATGGCCATGATGGAGTACCACCTTTACTAGAAGAAATCAACCTCTGGACTTATTCTTTGTAAACCTGGTGCTTATTCTATCGATATCTTCTGCCAAACAGGTACGTTACAGGGACGGAAACACACCAACATCGGTTTCTAAGCGATGGTGGAAGGGAACAAGCACAGTATATATATATATATATATACTAGTTGTACCCACCTTGACCCGTTGGATCACAACCACTCCAAGTTGAAAATGTCGATGCGCGGCCTCAAAGGTAAAAATATTATCATATTTCGAACTTCATGCCATAAAATTCTTAAATAACAGTTCTCCTGCCAAATGTTTCTTCACTGAAAACGTTCAAATGGTCTTCAACCTTTTTCCCTCGCTTTCTTCTTTGCCATTCTCTGTTACTACTGTTCCAAATGAAATATATAGATATATATTCTGCTTGAAAGCTTTTATATTCGCCCGACAATTTTAAGACGTCACAGTCCGTTGTATTTATGTTGTAGTCTCCATGTTGATAAGTTAACGTTAAAATCGCCAAAATAAATAAGTGCATTTAATGTTACTAAATCATTAGTTTTTTTATATAAGTTGGCGGTCATAGATTTATAAGATATGAAACATGAGTGTTGTCACGTCCACGCACGTCGGAGCAGCAGAAACAAAAAGTGAAATAGCGATTTATGAATTTTAAATTAGGTTACGGAAGTGAATAGTTAGAAACTTATCGCCACAATTTCCCAAAACACAAGCCAGCTGGGGAGCCTCTACGTGGTTATTTTACACGCTGGAAATAGCATCTACATCTCCCTCAGATCATACTTTAACGCCATTAAAACGAGGGACTCGTTCAATAATGTAGTTCCGACAGCATTATGCATGTAAGAAAGATAGGATGATCGCGACTTGATTGCATTTGACCAAAGGTCAGTTCAATCAGTGGTAAATTGGAGCTAAAGATAAGAACAACAACAACAGCAGCAGCAGCAGCAGCAGCAGTGGCAGTAGCAATTAGTAAAACTATTGTCAAGAACGGACGAGGAATTTCTTTGTAAACCGTTGAGCATTTTAACACAGACACCAAAGTCTTTTTCAACAAATTCTCAAATGAAGGCCACATTTTGGAGTTTTAGAAATTGTAACAAACAATTTGCAATTCGTTGGTTTGCCGTTCATTGGAGTGAAAACTACCGACATAGACAAAGTGCTGAATTATTACGTCGTAAATTCGAATTTACCACAATCCTTTTATTGTTGATTTGAATTTACGTGATAAGAAAAATATTATCATTGCAAAATACCGTTTAATCGCCAGAAGCTGCAGTTTTTCGTCCGGGAAAATCCTTTTCAAGACTTATAATGTTCTTTAAACATACAATATACTTCAGAGTTCAGTGAAACAAAATCATACCAGAAACGATTATGAAAGCGACAGATACGGATTTCGTGATAGTTGCGTGATCGTATCACTTTCGAAACAAAATTGAATCTGCTGATTTGAAGTATATGCAGTTAGTGTATAAACTATCCACTGGTTTGCGATTGACTTGCAGAAACAGGATAAATTCGAATTATGCAGCTCTGAAATAGAAACATTATCAATACAACTACGGCGAAATACATATCTGTCGCTGTCGTGATCACTAGCGGAATCATTTTGTTTCGCCTAGTTCTAAAGTATATAGTGTTCTGTAACACTATAAGTCCATACGTGAAGCATTTTATATTGGTAACGTTTCTATTATAGAGCTGTGATTCTGCTGCATAATTCGAATTTACCAAAATTCCAGAAGCAGTTATCACATCTAAGACATCTACCAATTTTATAATAACACCCTATCCAGGGACACTTTTAGCTCACATCTATTTAATACAAAAGAAACAAACAGTAATTAATTAGCGAGCAAATGTCTTTTGTTAGATTTTAAATGCCCACAACAACGACGATTAGCCAATTACAATCAACGTATATTGATTCGAAACTGGGTGGAGAGATTAATGAATAGAGTTGAACGATTAAATAACACCCGACGACATGTTTAAGTTTCCTTGCCTCGTTCTTATCTTCTCGTATCTCTTGCTCTCCTCCCCATCTCTCTCTCTCTCTCATTACGTTCTCCCGCCTCTCTCTCCCTCTCTCTCCCCCCTCTCTCTCTACCTCTCTCTGCTGCTCAGTGTCAAAAACTGGTGCCAACAAACTATAAATTGTTGTTATGGTCGCCATTATTTTTTTTTTCATTTTATGTATTTATTCATAAATTTTTTGTCTCATTTCTACAAAATCCGTGTTTAAAGAGAAGGGTGGTGACATGAGAAAAAGAAAACTAAAGATAAATTCTCGCTTGTTCGTTAAACATTTGGACAACTGGTTACTGTAGTGTATATGTATATATGTATATATATATATATATATATATATATATATATATACACAGACACGCACATGCATATGCATCTGTACACTTACACGCACATATATGTACGCATGCATTCAAATATATATATACAAATATATATATATATACATATACATATATATATATACAAATAATATATATATACATATACATATATATATATACAATATATATATATACATATGCATATATATATATATATATATATATATATATATAATATATATATATATATATATATATATACATATATATATATATATATATATATATATATATATATATATATATATATATATATATGTTTATATATATTTGTTTTTACGTAATAATGATTTCTTTACTTTTAAAACCATTTTATATCAAATTAAAAAATTATTAAATATATTTGGGAAAGTGCAAGAATAGTATTAGCAATGATTTCGAAGTTTCAGCTAACTAAGCCATCGTCAGACTGTACATATATATATATATATATATATATATTATATATATATATATATATATACACACACAATTTATAAACAAGGGCAAAAGAAAAAATATTTCAATGCCAATATGCTGAGAACAACTTTAAAGTCTGTTCTCAGCATATTGGCATAGAAATATTTTTCTTTTGCCCTTGTTTATAAATTGTTTAGAATTTTCACTATTAAAGATATTTTAATATGCTACCGCTTTTGATTAAATGTTTTCCAGGAAAAAAGTTTATCCCATATTAGTAGTAGTAGTAGTATATATATATATATATATATATATATATATATATATATATATTATATATATATACTTGGAAATGGATGCGTGGAGTTCAATTAATAACAATATAAATAATATATATGGTGCATATATGGGTACAGGTCGTCACCAACAGTAAACAACGTGAAATTCGAAAACAAATGAGTTAAATACGCAAATAACGAGAGAAAATGGAAAACAAGACAAGTACGACCCTTCATCAGTTGTCGGTTGTCTATCTACTCCCCATTTCGAGCAATCAAAAATATTATGAGTCTTCCAAGACAGTTTCTCCCATAAATACCAAAATGAAATTTTGGATTTGTGGAGGGTCAAAGTTAGGAACAAAAACAAGATAGTGGAGACATACAGGGAAACCAAACGAAACAAACATGGAGGGTCGTTAGACCTGAACGAGGGGGAAATAGTGGACGCTGAGAGAAATATTTTCTTTGAAAAGAGAAAAGGTAGAAGAGAGAGATAGGAGACGTCCAATCCTTAGAACGTCCGTGCAGGAAAGAAAGATAGTCACGTGAGGAAAAGAAAGATGGATGATGGTCACGTGAGGAAAGGAAAGATGGACGATGGTCACGTATCAGCAACGAGAAAGAGAAAGAGAAATAGGGGGAGAGAGACAGAAAGAGAGAGAAAATATTTCTTTCAGCGTTCAATATTTTTCCCTCGTTCAGGTCTAACGACCCTCCTTGTTTGTTTATATATGTATATATATATAAGGTCATTCCATAAGTTCTGTCCGACATTGTGTAGGGTCGCGCATTGTCCTGATGAAACATCACCCCTTTTCGATTCACTAAAGCGGGTCTTTTTTTCTTCAAAGCTTGGTTCAAACGCTCTAATTGCTGACAGTAGACTTGAGCATTGATTGTTGCATTAGGTGGTAACAATTCAAAGTGAATTACTCTTTGCAATCACACCAGATAGAGAGAAGAACCTTTTTCCCATGAAGTTCCCTTCTCGGTTGTGGTTGAGCTTTTTCCCTGTTACCAAGCCACTGTTTACGACGTTTAATATTTCGATAGGAGATCCATTTTTCGTCACCAGTCACAAGTTTATCCAAAGAGGATGAAATGAGTTTACGAGAATGGAGAGAAGAGCAGATCTCAACTCGGGATTTGCTGTTGCTTTCGGACAATTCATGAGGCATCCATTTTTCAAGTTTAGGAACCTTTCCAAGTTGTTGAAGATGACGATGAACAGTTGTATGGTTTGAACTAAGCTTTATTGCAAATTCTTCAGCTGATAATGCACGATTTTCTTCAAGTAATGCCTCAAGGAGCTTATCATCAAACTCAACTGGACGTCCTATTCGATCTTCATCTTCAAGGCTGAAATCCTCATTTCTGAATTTTGCAAACCATATTTTTTCATTCAAGCATTCTTTCCCATAAACTGAGTGTATATTTCGAGTCGCTTCGGCAGCAGAGTTTCCTTTTTTTGTACTCATAAAGCATTATGTGCTTCAGATGCTCTTTGGATACTTCCATGTTAGAAAAGGTTTTAATCAAAGAAATTTTAATTCTATTATTCTGTAAAATAATATTTAATTAGTTTAAATGTACACAAATGCATAAAAATAATTTTTAATTCCATTAGACATTCTAAAATACTATTAAATTTCATTCAATTTTAAAAAAGGTAAAATCGGACAGAACTTATGGGATGACCTGATATATATATATATATATATATATATATATATATATATTATATATATATATATATATATATATATATAGAGAGAGAGAGAGAGAGAGAGAGAGAGAGAGAGACCCAATTGACAATCCAAAAATTTATTGTATTGTAATATAGCATAATGTATGCGTAAGGTTGTCCGTTAGGTTCCAAGCTCACAGCTGACGCTGGACCTAGGGATCCGTAGTAGGCTTCCGAGTCAGCAGGTATATATTAAAGAAAAACGAAAAGAAAACCAAGCCATATATAATCTTAATTATTTTATCTGTCTCTCTCCACCAGTCATGATTTACATTCTACAGAAAGCCAGCTCTCATTATTGATGCAGCTAAAGGAGATAAAACAAGTACCAGTAAAACACTGTGAGTGACGGTGTATCAGCAAGCACTTAACCTGCAAGTTGGAAGAGAATACAAGAATATTCAATCAATCGGAACAAAAGTAAGTTGTAACTTGTGCGGGGCTACCATTTTCTTTGGGGGGGGGTCTCTTTCATACAGACATGTTTAGTATGTTTAGACAATAGCATCATTGTAGCTCCCTAAAGTTGGCTAGCTGACAGAATCGTTAAAGCGTCGGACAAAATGTTTTATAGCATTACTTCTGAATCTTTCAAATAATGCCGTGTTCAACTCTGCCTTTTATCTTTTCGGCGGTCGTAAAATAAAGTAGCAGTCATGAAGAACAAAGGGGCCATGTAATCGACTAATCTCCTTCCTATAAAGTTACTGGTCTTCTACCAAAACTTAAAACCATCATAGAACTCTCCTAAAAAGTTTTCTACTGGCACAATATGTGTACATTTCTTACGCAAATCTTCTATATTTACTGATTTACTTTCACCACAGCTTTCCTTCCTTGAATTATCTTGCACGTACACCTTTCAATTTTAGTCTTTCATCCATCTAGACAACCATCACAATCATTAACCCCACCCCACCTCTTTTCTTATGCATTTCTATATCTTCTTAGTTTTCCCCTACTGTTTTACCTGTTTTCATGCTTATTTCTAGTCTTTCTTCCATTAGTTCCTTCGTATTAATCATGGAACAAAACATCAGTTTTTTTTTATCTCTTTTCCGATTTTTTAAATCTAAGCTGTTAAAGATTTCAAACCGCGGAGGCTTTTTTTTTTCTTACTACTTAAACTTTCATCCATTGAACGCTTTTGAGGTTCTTTTTTTTTTTTTAGATTTCACCTGACCTTTCCCTTTCATTAGCTTTTTCTATCTCTAAATTGTTTTCTAGCAATCGGAATTTCACCTGCTTTTCTTTTCATATAACAGTATTCATTACTTATCTCTCTCTTTCTTTCTTTTTCTCTCTCTTCCATTCAATACTTTGTGTGTGTGTGTGTGTGTGTGTGTGTGTGTATGTGTTTCATACTCTTCGCACATTGGCTTCCATTTTACTTGTCATCAATAACCTTTTATCACTTCTTTCTCCATTGAACTGAAGACTCCTTCCCAGGATTCCTGTAATGACTTTCTGCTGCATCTCTTGTTCAGCTTTGTTAGACTTAACCACATTTCCTCAAACCTAAACGCAAGAACTACTACACTGCAATTTGAAGCTGTTGTTAGACTTTTGTCGAAGAGTTCCAGTTTAACTAAAGTTTTAATTCATTTACAATTTTAATTGAAATCCGTTTGGCTATTTTTATTTCGACAACTGTTTTCGCCATGCTCACAGCCAAGAAATTCTGAAACTTTATTATATTCTCAATCAGTGGATTTTATTCTTTCTGAGATGCTTCCAGTTCTGCTTCTTTTGCTATTTTCTCTCTTAAATAAGCACTCGCTGCTTATTTTTAGCATCACCATTCCTGAGTTGTGGATAACTTACTTTATAGTGTTACTAGTTATTTGTAGCTTTGAGTGCCTTACCTGCGAGAATTTAGATCGATAATGTTACAGGCTAATGGTTGTCTTCACACTTCTGGATCCTTATAATATTATTAGTTACTTTTGGCTCAAAGTGTCTTACCCGGAAGAATGTACGGCTAATGGCTATCCTGACACCTCTATATCTTCTAGTGATAATGTGATCAGTACATACTTGAAACAAAATCCCTCAAGTCAGGCTGCTTTCTTACAGTAGCTTATTTGTTTTCCCGTTGGCAAAGATTCTATTATTTTTCTGATCAAATTATTTGCTCTTGTAAGCCTACACATACGATTCAGTGATGATGTACTTTATCATATTTCATTAACATAGAAAAATATAGTGGATGTCAGTGATAGCGTTTGATTCATCACCGAATTTATCTATTAACAATTGGTCAACCCTAGTAGTTAGTGTGTGGATGCGCAATGGCCCAGTGGTTAGGGCAGCGGACTCACGGTCAGAGGATCGCGGTTTCGATTCCCAGAACGGGCGTTGTGTGTGTTTATTGAGCGAAAACTCCGCTCCACGAGGCTCCGGCAGGGAGTGGTGACGACCCCAGTTGTACTCTTTCGCCCAACTTTCTCTCATTCTTTCTTCCTGTTTCTTGAGTAACGCCGCGATGGACTGGCGTCCCGTCCAGCTGGGGGGAACACATACGCCATAGAAACCGGGAAACCGGGCCCATGAGCCTGGCTAGGCTTGAAAAGGGCGCATAAAAAAATAAAACTAGTTAGTGTGACTCTACATGTCTCATATGGTTATATGTCATTCTAATCTTCATGGACCACCATACCCTGAATTAATTTTATTCTAAAAATATTTCACGATGAACTTAAGTGAATGATTGGCTTGCAATGACTTTCCTCGTTCACTTTTTTCCTGACTTAGAAATAAGAGAGTTTGAATTAGTGATATTTAATTTGACGTATTAGATGCATTTAAACCTTGTTCCTGCGTTACAGGATAGCAATGTGTCTTGTAATACAAAAATTTTAATTCTTCGACCATTATTTTTTAAATAACTGAATACCCGAAAGCGGTGAGCTGGCAGAATCGTTAACATGCCGAACAAAATGCTTAGAAGCATTTTATCTTATCCGTCTTTATATTCTGAGTTCGAATTCAGCCGGGGTCGACTTTGCCTTTCATCCTTTCGAGGTCGATAAAATAAGTACCAGTTAAGCACCGGGGTCAATGTAATCAACTTAACCCCTCCCCCGGACTTGCTAGCCTAGTGCCAAAATTTGAAACCTATGCTTTTAAATACCTTCTACACCAGATATGCATAAAATTTTTCCTTATTCTTAAAGTCGCTTAAATGTCTTCTCTGCAAGTCATAAAGGCTTCCAACATATCTTACTTAGAATCCTAAATCAGCGAGTTTTATCAATCCATATCAATACCAGGTATGGTGAGTTTTCTCTTTCCTGTCGTCTTACTCACAGCTCAATTATTTCTAATCTTTAGTCATTAAATACAACATACTCTTTATCTTAATATTGCAACTACTTTGGATATTTTCTCCATTACTATATTTCTATTAATTTTTCCATCATAACACATCTTCTTAGCAATCCTTAACTGTTAATAGTTTACAGTTTATGTGTTTTGTTTCTATTCTAACAATCTATATTCTATCCTTGCAATTGTTTTCCCCATCACAACATCCATATTTATTATTTACTGTTCAATTCCTATTAAATTAATTAAGTCATATATACCTCCTGTGTCTTAAGAGTGGTGTCCTACTATCCAAATAGCAAATAATTGAATGACTTTTGTCTATTTTGCTTTAATTAGAACTAATTCTTGATTCAGTTCCCTTGGAGAACCATTTTTGAAATAACTTAATTTGTAATACGAAAGTATCCCTCAATAAGATTTCTTCTCTTCTTCAACCCTGTGGTCATTTGCTCACTTAATACTGTGCCGGGTGTTTTCTCGCTAGTGTATCTTCGCTTATGTACTACATTGGCGGAATCGTTAGAATGTCGGGGGAAATGCCTTGAGATATGTGTTCCGACTCTTTATGTTCTGAGTTCAAATCTTGCTGGGGGTCAACTTTGGCTCTCCTCCTTACATGGGTCGATAAAACAAAGTTCCAGTCAAAGTATCGGTTCATGTAAGTGACTAACCTCTACCCATCAAAATCGCTGGCGTTGAGCCTAAATTAGAAACTATTATTGTTGTTGTTGCTGTCATTGTGGTCATCGATATAGTTGTTGTTGTTGTTGGGAAGGTTTTGAGATGTAGGTGGTGATGGGAGTGTGGTGCGGGTTGTGTTGGGGGCGTTGGAGGGTAGACTTTATGAAGCGGGACTCGATGACATGTGGTGTGGCGGTCTGTTTTCTTATCCCCAACTTCCCTAGATAATTACTTTTGGAATACAATGAAAGGAGCCTTGTTTCTAGAATATACCCAACATTAAGAGAGTACATCACCAAGAAATGGACAATTACAATTTAGAGTCTGCTTAGGGCTTCATTATGCTCGGTTTACCTGCCAGACATTCCCCTAATTTGGTCTAGAACCTTGTCATCAATACATTTTGATCGAAATATAATGCTTTGACAAACATCGATGTTTTTTTTTTTTGATGGTGGGGTTTGTTTTTGTTTTTGTTCAGCCACAAGTCAGTTCTTTGGGGGCAGATTTATATTACCTAATGTTTCCTTCCCTTTTAAGAGGGTAAGGTGACATTTGAGAGAGATATGACAGCTATTTCTAGCATTTCTACTGATCGGATAGACACTTCCACTATATTTTGTTTGTTACTTTTTGACGGACCTGAAGAATGAAAGCAAATGCAGTTAAGTCTGTGTTTCTAATAAGACCGAAACAGGTCTAAAGTTATCTCCCCTTCTTGTCGAAATAATTAAAATAATTTTGTTGTATTTACTAATATTTTATTTTCGTCGTCACATAATTATTTCTAATTATGTGATTAACTGTTCTAGATATCATATACGTTAACGCTAACTTAACTATAGAATATCATGGTTTCGAGTTGCAAATATAACATCTTGCGACACTGTTATTTATTTTTGGCAGGACCCCAAGAATGACGATGCACTTGGACTGAAAAAGAAAAATCTACCTTAAGTACTGCAAGCCTCTAGATAATCGCCCCGCCAGCTAGAAACAAGCAGATGAGACTCACAGATGAAACTGTACTGCCTTAAATAAAGAAGGCAGGATATACTGGAGCTGGTTGTAGTCTCTACTAGAAGAGCTAGAACTGCTTTGATCAACCAGGTGTGCACAATCAGAGCTGACATCGACGACAATAACAACAACGGTAACCGTAACAACAACAAGCCCCTGCTTTAAATATTTCGACTGCATTCATGTAATTTAATCTTCAGTCGAGTGATTCAGTAACACATTCGCTTGGCTTTCTATATTTTTGACGTTGTTACTGATGTAATAAATAGATAAAGCTTTGAAGGGAGAGGGACGATAGAGAGAAGAGGTAAAGTAAGAGAAAGAGCGTGTAAATAATGTGAGTGAGAAATAGAGGGTGGAGAGAGAGGGAGAGGGATATAGACAGAGAATGAGGTTAGGTAAGGAGACGTTTGCTAAGTGACATGTAAAACAAACATGAAGTTATTGCTATTGTTGTTGTTGTATCCGTTTCTGCTGTCGTTTAGACTCAGGTCAACCCTCTCAGCCAGATCTACAATTAAAAGGCATTCCAAACACGACCATACCGTCTTACTAGGAACGATATGTAGGACTATTATTTGATGTGTCTTTTCTTTAAGACTGAAGAGTGTAGTTTAAATGAGATGGCAATTGATTGCTGTTTCTGGCAGATCGAGTGTTCAGTGACTGTTGAGCCAGTCGTTATTTTGGTAGGCATTAATTGAGGTCAGATATTCTGGTGGGTTATTATGAGGTCAGTTATTTGGTGGTATTTTATTGAGGTCAGTTATTTTCGTAGGAATTAATTGAAGCAATTGAGGTCAGTTATTTTGGTGGGAACTGAGATCGGTTTGTGTTGGTGGGAATGAATTGAGGCCAGTAATTTTGGTGGGAATTAATTGAGGTCAGTTTTTTTCGGTGAGAATTGAGGCCGGTTATTTTATTGCGAATTAATCTTATTGCGAATTAATCTTATTGCGAATTAATTTTATTGCGAATTAATAGTTATTTTGGTACGAATAAATTGAGGGTAATTGTCACAGACAAGGTAGAAACGTTTAATATAGAGAGGCCAACAGGACAGAGAGAAAGAGGCCAACCGAGAGAAAGAGACAGGCCGAGAGAAAGAAACAGACATAGAATCAGAGAGAGATAGAGAGGGGGTAACTGGAGAAACTGAGGAAACTTAGGAAACTGATGAAACTGGGGAAACTGTCGACAAAAACATAATAGACAGAGAGGGAAAGAAGAAAGGCATATATATATGTATATGTAAACGTACACACACACACACACGCACATTTATATATTCATTATTTACATTATTTACATTTGACGGGTATTTGTCCTCATCTTGTTTGTTGTTAACACAACGTTTCGGCTGATATACCCTCCAGCCTTCTTCAGGTGTCTTGGGGAAATTTTGAACCTGGGTTCTCATTCCTAGGGTATTTTTCGATATTATTATTTTGTTGTTGTTGTTGTTGTTGTTCAGAGATGATGATAGAAAGAGAATACAAGATCTGCAGTTCTATATTTAACATATTTAATAATAATAATAATGATAATAATAATAATAATAATAATAATAATAATAATAATAATAATAATAACAATAATAACAATAATAACATCGAAAAATACCTTAGGAATGAGAACCCAGGTTCGAAATTTCCCCCAAAACACCTGATGAAAGCTGGAAGGTATATCAGCCGAAACATTGTGCTAACAACAAACAAGATGAGGACAAATGTGCGTCAAATGTAAATAATGTAAATAATGTACATAATTCCTCATCTCTTAAATATAGAACTGTATTAACACTTATATATTATTCTTTAATAAAAATAGTATTGACAGTGACTTCGACGTTTCGGCCAGCTAAGTCTATCATCGGTCAGTCTGATGATAGGTTAGCTGGCCGAAACTTCGAAGTCGCTATCAGTATTATTAAAGAATAATAAATTTGTACTCTACAAAAAGTATGGAGCAACCCTTCGGATTCATATAAAATTGGTTTTACTAAACTGAACATAAAAACAAGCATTGATGTGTGTGCGTATGTGTGTGGGGGGGGGGGGTGATTACGTGATGTAGGTAGCTAGCAGAGTTTCACCAAAAAGGAAAACAATAGATGTCATTACATATGACTGGACTGAGGGTGTTAAAACGCCTACACTGCTAGAAATAGAAGCTGAAAGGCTCCGTTACTGCTGTCAACGCGCATAAAATTGAATACATACATGATAGCCACTACCAGTATATATGTATACAATTCTATGTGCGTTGACAGCAGCAACAGAGCCCTTCAGCTCTTATTTCAAGCAGTGTAGTGTTCTAACACCCTCAGTCATTTTTAATGACATCTATTATATACAGGTTGGCTGCATGTTAAGAAGCTTGCTTCCCAATCACATGGTTCCGGGTTCAGTCCCACTACGCGTCATCTTGGGTAAGTGTCTTCTACTATAGACTCGGGCCGACCACAGCCTTGTGAGCGGATTTTGTTGACAGAAACTGAAAGAAGCCCGTGGTGTGTGTGTGTGTTTTCCTCCCAGCATCGCTTGGCAACCTATGTTGGGGTGTTTATGTCCCCGCAACCTAGCAGTTCGGCAAAAGACTCTGATGGAAGTGCTAGGCTGACAAAGAATAAGTCCTGGAGTCAATTTATTCGACTAAAGGCGGTGCATCAGCATGGCCGCAGTCAAATGACTGAAACAAGTAAAGGAGTAACGTGTGCGTGGTGTGTGTGTGTGTGTGTATCTATAGATAGATAGATAGATAGATAGATAGATAGATAGATAGATAGATAGATAAATAGATAGATAGATAGATAGATAGATAGATAGATAGATAGATAGATAGATAAATAGATAGATAGATAGATAGATAGATAGATAGATAGATAGATAGATAGATAGATAGATAGATATAGATAGATAGATAGATAATTATATACATATGTATGTATATACAGTGACCTCGCAGGATCGTTAGCATGCCGGACAAAACGCCTGGCAGTATTTCGTCCGTTTTTATGTTCGGAGTTCAAATTCCACCAATGTTGACTTTGCTTTTCATCTTTTCGGGGTCGATAAAATAAGTGTCAGTTGAACACTGGGTCGAAGTAATCGACTTGACCCCACCCTCGAAATTTCTGGCCTCATGCCTAAATTTGAAACCAATATACGTATATTCATATAATGTATACTCAATACTCAATACTCAATACGCTAAAGTAGAGCAAAAATTGTGTGTGTGTGTGTGTGTGTGCGTGCGCGCGCATGTGTGAGTGCGTGTGTACAAGACATATTTAAGAAGTTTGGATTATTCAATGTTCAAATAAATAGTTGACTGGAATTCTGATAGAATACAAATGACAAAGGTAGCATGCAACGAATTCAAACCAGACCAAATTGCTTATCACACATCCATGCTCTTTCTCTGTCTGTCTCTTTCCCTCTTTCTCTCTCTCTCTCTCTCTCTCTCTCTCTCTCTCTCTCTCTCTCTCTCTCTCTATCTATCTATCTATCTATCTATCTATCTCTATCTATCTATCTATCTAATATATTTATTTATTTATATATATAAAGCAAGAGTGACTGTGTGGTAATTAGCTTACTTACCAATCACATGATTCCGGGTTCAGTCCGACTGCGTGGGACCTTGGACAAGTGTCTTCTACTAGAGCCTCGGGCCGACCAAAGCCTTGATAGTGGATTTAGTAGACGGAAACGGAAAGAAGCCCGTCGTATGTGCGTGTGCGTGTGTGTGTGTGTGTGTGTGTGTGTTTGTGTGTGTGTATGTTTGTGTCTGTTTGTCTCCCCACCCTCACTTGACAACCGACGTTGGTGTGTTTACGTCCCAGTAACTTAGCGGTTCGGCAAAAGAAACTGATAGTATAAGTACTAGGCTTACAAAGAATAAGTCCTGGGATAGATTTGTTCGACTAAAGACGATCCTCCAGCATGGCCGTAGTCGAATGACTGAAACAAATAAAAGAAAAGAATAAATATATATATATATTTACATGTGTGTGCGTGTATGTATGTGTCTGCGTGTGTGTGTGTCTGTGTGTACAAGGTGATTGAAAAGTGACTCCCTATTTTAAAATATTTACGATTTATTTATTAACTATAATTTTTTCCTCAAATTTGTTGTGTATATTCTATAATGTATAGGAATTGATTCTATGTTGATGCTGTTTTTTTTTTTTGTTTTTTTTTTTGTTCAGATCGATTATTTTGTTAGAAATTTAGAAGCCCTACAAACATGGTTGGACATCTTACTGTGCAGGAGCGTTACGAAGTTTGGAGATCAGCTGATCAAGCGCAAAGATGGTGGAGGACCATTAGAAGAAGACATGCACAAGTTGATGCAAAGACGATCAAGAATTTCCATGCAAGACTCATGACTACAGGATCTGTAGCAGATACTCGAAGAAGCGTTCGACCTTCCAATTCATCGAGGTCTGCATGATTGGCCGGCCAGAAGCCCTGATTTGACACCCTGCGACTTTTTTCTTTGCGCTTGGTTAAAGGAGCAAGTCTACCAAACCAACGACTTTAGAAGAACTTAAAGGGCGAGTACGAGAAGTTATATCTTTCCTCCCACAAGAGTTCCTGATGAAATCAATTGTTGCGGTTCCCGGGTGGCTTGAGAAGCTGGTGGCGAGTGCTGGTGCCTGTATCGAATTTTAAATTAAACTCCATGCTATACGCTTTCTTCACATTTTTTTCTAAAAATTATAGCTAATAAATAAATTATAAGTATTTTAAAATGGGGAGTTACTTTTCAATCACCCTGTATATCTATATGTATGTGTGTGTATGCATGTATGTATGTATATAAATGCGAATTAGTTTTGCTTTGTTCCTAGGTTTGAATGCAAAACTGTTGTTACACAACCTGGTGCACCTATGAGAATAGTTACAAATGAAAATCTATAGTCTGAATATCAGAGTTGTAAGTTTCTAACTAGGTCTCCATAGATGTTCTGCTTTTCTCCAGTTTTTAATGAGACAATCACATCTCGCTGGCAGCTAACCTCTACAACAGTGCCTGATTTTCGTTCCCTTCCCCATAGAATATTTGGCCTATTGTGTTTATGCTGGATTATTGTTTTTATTAGAATGTTCCACTGGTATTCTTTATTTTTAAAGGTACGGATACATTTTATTCCTGGTATGCTCATCAGAGAAATTATTCCTGTGTATAGCAATGTAGTCTGTCTTAGCAACAATATCAAGTCTCTTGGGAAGATGGTGTCTTGCGGACATTTTGGGATAGCTACTGATATGAATGGAATTCTATTACTTTAAATAATAAAAAAAAGGCAAGAAATACTGGAGCTGGTACAGTCTCTAATGGAAGAGGTAGTACTGCTTTGATCACCATATTCTTTTATTCTTTTATTGTTTAACTTGTTTCAGTCATTTGACTGTGGCCATACTGGAGCATCTCCTTAAAGAGTTTTAGTCAAAGAAATCGACCCCAAGACTTATTCTTTGTAAGCCTAATACTTATTCTATCAATCTCTTTTGCCGAACCGTTAAGTTACGGGAACGTAAACAGACAAACATCGGATGTCAAGCGATGGTGAGAGGACAAATACAGACACAAAAACACACACATAAATATATATACATATATATACGACGAGCTTCTTTCAGTTTCCACTCACAAGGCTTTGGTCGGCTGGAGGCTATACTAGAAGATACTTGCTCAAGGTGCCACACAGTGGGACTAAGAGGGTGGGCTGAAAAGTTTATAGGATGACTATGAAGGAATGATGCTAGAGCTGTGGAATCTTGCATGCATTAATTTCCACACTGGAAAGAAACAATGAGATTATTAAGAAATTAATGAAATTAATGCA
Source organism: Octopus sinensis (assembly GCF_006345805.1). NCBI lineage: Eukaryota > Metazoa > Mollusca > Cephalopoda > Octopoda > Octopodidae > Octopus > Octopus sinensis. Next base: position 4,344 of record NW_021823839.1, on the reverse strand, counting down.
TGCAAGACTCGCTCCTCTAGCATCACAGCTCTAGCATCACTCTTTCATAGTCAGCCATTGAACTTTTCAGCCCACCTTTGTACGGTACAACCGACATTTTCTATCACAACGTGGATGTCTAGAAGCATCAGTTCCCCTTGTTGATGAAGTATTTAGTAACAATCTCCTATTCTTGGATAGCAAAGACATATCCTTCACAGGTCTAGAAGAGGCTAATATTTCTGTCAATATTGTAAGTATTTTCAAGTTTGCGGGATATGTACCCATGCATAACTTACTGCTGGCACAGCGAGTGCTCCTCTACCTAGTCTCTGTTTAAGTAGGCCAATCCAATCATTCTTGGTTCACAGGGAATAGATGTAGACTATAAACGGAATGTATTCATTACTCTTTTTACTTCTTAATAGGTGTTGTCTAAGTTACACGATCTAGCACTCAAAGGCTGTCTAGACTGATCTTATCGTTTGTCTCCATCCCTCCTTTGTCAGTTTATGTGGAAGTTATTAGCCATTGTTAGTATCTTTCGGGTCTTGATGTCTAAATTGCAGATTTCTTCAAGTGTTCAGACTAGCATTAGGATTGCGAAAGCATTGTAGGGTATAGTTATTGAATGCAAACAATTCTGACTTTCATATCTCAGAAGTTTGCTGAAGTTTTGTTTTGTCACCCTAGCTTTACTCATAGCACCGGTATATGCGATATACAGTAATCACTTGCCATATCGCGGTTCCCCTATCGCGCCCTTAGCACATCGCGGATTTTTCAGGTTAATATATGTAAATTTATATCACGCACTCCTCAGTATATTGCGGGTTTCTGCGGCCAATTTGGTATTTATATATTTTTTTTTAGATTTTAATTATTTCCCTGATAAAATAAGCATTTTCACGCCTAAAAATTAATAAATTAATGAACAAAAATGCAATACAGTACTGCACTGTATAACACATTAATTAAAATATATTTTTTTAAAAATACTAGTGCACCGTAGATGAGTAAACAAAGAATTGCGCATACTGTATGGAAAACGAAACTCGGGAGGTGAGTGTGTGTTGTTTTGTGTTTAAAATAAAATAAATATATACAAATTATTAAAATAATTTTTAAAATGTACAGTATCGTACTGTTTCTACTTCGCGGATTTTCTTCTATCGCGGTGGGGGGCCGTTTGGAACGTAACACCCACGATAGTCGACGGACTACTATACACGTCAATTCCCAGGTAATTTATGGCATTCAAAAAATGCTCCGGAGATGCCAGAGATCGAACCCGGTGCCCTTTTATATATACAAAGTTAACGCTTTGCCACTGAGATATAACATTCACTTTCATTCGTTCCTGTTAATTCCCGCGTATTCGTAGCATTCAAAAAATGCTCTGGTATGGCCAGGGATTGAACCCGGTGTCTTTCACATGCAAAGTGAACGCTGTATCATTCATTTTCATTCGTTTGAGAGGGAGATAGAAAAGACAGCTAAGTGAGTGAGTTCTTTCTGTAGATCCTAAACCGTGAGAATTCCTATGTTGGGCAACCCAGAATGGCATACATTGATTAACTCTTTGGTGATGTCGAGTTACAAACAGAAGACTTCAAAAGTTTCGTGGAAGACGGGAACGCTTGGGGAGAAATAATTGTTTTGGTCCGTCAATCTGCCTGAAACGATAGGCAGATAGAAAATTCATCACTAGTGATAAGGAAGATAAACAGGCTATTAATATCCATATTCCTTGACGAATCGACAATCTTTCTTCGTTTGACAATGCTATATGACCACTTGTCTTGACCAAACTCTATTCTTATATCCCACAAGAATGCAGTAACCAGTTCTAACTATTTCTCAGTGTTGTGAAAATTACTCGACTACAGTTCGAATCAGTAGTTCTTAACCGAGTTTCACATGAACCGTGAAAGTCCATATAAAATTTTGGAGGAGTCGATACAAGCAAAATAGTAAAATGGGGATCCACAATAGCATTTTAAGCGTCCCTGAAAAAATTTGTTTTAGATGTGCTTATTGTAAAAAACAGCTAGATTTCTTTCTCTAACGTTTTACTTACCGTAAATCCTCGAGTATAGTCCGCCCTTGAGTATAATACGCAGGGGATTTTTAGGGGGCTGTACCTCTGAAAAACCTAAACCGTGTGTATAATACGCAGCCCTTCTCTAACTTGAGTCAAGGAGGTATATATAACGTCCCTGGTTTGTAAAAATATATACGATAACGTCCTTTATTATTATTGTATATATACATAATTGCAAACGTGTAGCTTTTTTGTGCATTTTTGTTTTGCAGAAATAAAGAAATAACAGTAATACGTTTAATAAATGTTGCTTACTGCAAGTTATGGATGATTCTTTTATGACTTCATTGCTTTCAAGGCTTAGCTTAAGGTATTTTCGCGCCCGACATCACAAAATGCCTCTGAATAAACAGCACTGGACAGCAAATAGAGACTCGGACATTGCTTAGAAAATAATTTTCATTTTTAACTTCGTAAATAGTACGCACTAGGGATTTTGACCTTTAAATTTTTGGGGGAAAATGCGGATTATACTCGAGGATTTACGGTAGTTCAAACTACACAAGTGAATGTGTGAAAAACAAAATAAGAATTTTGAAAGCAATTTTTATAAAACTAGTTTTTAAACAACGAATGGTTATAGGGATCTGCAAGAATAAAACAATAATAAAAGAGGTCCATAGGCAAAAAAATTGTCCAGAACCATTGGATTAGATCACCAGCATTTTCTTTTCCTTTTGTGAGAGTGTGGCTGCTTCCTTGAGTCTCTGATTCCGGACCGTTACACCAGCTGAACACCACTCTAATAGGTTTTGTGTAAAACCCATAGTAAAAGGAAAAATATTTCCCCAAGGTGCTTTGCAATCGAACCCAGAAACATACGATTGCGAAGCGAATTTCTTAACCACAGAGCCTACCGCAGGTCACATAACCATCATATTTCCCTTCTTTCTTTCTCTGTTGCTCATTTTTCTTGTCTTTTCTTTTGTTTCTAAGCTCCTTTCTCTCTCTCTCTCTCTCTCTCTCTCTCTCTCTCTCTCTCACACACACACACACACACACACACACACACGCACACACACAAACTCTCTCCCTCTCCCTCTTACTCCCTCTCACCCTCTACCTATCTGACTCTTCTCTCCCTCTCCCGCTATCTTTCTTACTCCCTTTCTGTCTCTCCTTCCTTCACTCTATCCCTGTATCTTTCCTTTTCTCCCCACAATTCCTTCTTGTCAGTTTTGTTTTCACCTCTTCCAGTTTCAAAAGGCTTACAACGCACTAAACACACCCTCCCTCCATCCCCACCTCTCAAACTTATATTCCCGTCAGTTGCTTATATTTTCCTTACCCAACCAACCCATCAACCCCTAGCCATTTTCTGGAACTTTCTATGGATTTTCTCATTTAACTTTCCCAATAAAATATTTTTAACAAAAAAAATCTTTCGGCAAATCTTATTTTCTCTTATTTCATTGATTGATTGGTTCATCAACACACTCACACACCACACACACACATATACACACACACACACAACACATATACACACACACACACATACACACATACGCACGCACACGCACACACACAAACACAAACAAATACATATACATAGATACATGCGCATGGACGGACACGAACACAGATCAGAACACGCCCATACTACACACACATACTACACATATGCTATTAACAAATAAATAGAAATATATAATATATATATATATATATATATATATATATATATATACATACCATATATCTATAATATCACACATACATACACGCACTTATACGTGGTGTGTATGTATATGTATGCGTGTATATACTTATATATATATTTATATACATACATATATGTATGTATGTATTATATAGACAGACAGGCAGACAAACAGATCGACAGACTGATAGATAGATAGATAGATAGATAGATAGATAGATAGATAGATAGATAGATAGATATTGTTACCAACTTCCTTCCCGGTTTATTTCTTCGCTTAATTTTAGGGGTATTTCCTCTCATTTACATTATTTACATTATTTTATTTCATTTACTTTTTTTGTTTTTATGGCTTCTTTTTGTCGATCCAGTTTTGTTCTTCTGCCACACACACACACACACACACACACACACACATTATATATATATATATATATATATATTCTAGTTTGTGTTCCGACAAAGAATAAACATGCAGACATTCCAAACATTCTTTACACCAACTCCTTGGGGATTTTTCAATCAACATTCAATCTTTTGCTCTTTCTCTCTCGTTTCCTCTCCCCGCTCCACTCTCTCTTCTCTCTCTCTCTCTCTC
>NW_021823838.1:0-21003 GCF_006345805.1 Octopus sinensis | reverse complement strand
CATCCTTTACTAGCTGGCTGCCTGCCTGCCTTCTTTCTTCGCTTCTTTCCTTATTGTTATTAATGGAAAATGTTGGTCAGAGGAATGCTGTTTGTGATTTATGGAATAACTTCTGTGTCTCTGACATTAGAATATGATACCTTAAAGGTCGAACGGTTTGAAGTTCCATCAGAGAGCAATTCCTAGACAGAATATATCGCGGATCTCGCTTCTCGGCTTGCCATTTGCCGATGGTATTCACCAAAGGATGGCCACTATGAATGATTTATTTTGCCACGTGAAAGGAGGTGGCAGTGCTTGATGTTGATTTTGCTGTTGATGTTGTTGGTGGTGGTGGTGCTGCTCGGGTTGTTGTTGCTGTTGCTGTTGTTGTTTTAAATGTCGTTATAACACTGACCAGATCAATCAAAATGGGGCAAAATTTTGGAAGAGGTCGATCTATGGCCAATGTATGTATATGTAAGTGTATGTGTATGAAAGTGTATGTGTATTTCCGAGCTTATATGTACTGGTATGCGTGTCTATCTGTTATCATGTGTGACTGTGCGCGCGTATTTATGTCTGTATGTATGTATGTATGTATGTATGTATGTATGTATGTATGTATGTATTATATGTATGTATGTATATATATATTATATATATATAATATTATATAGTATATATACATACATATAATTTATATACGCACAAACACACGCACTCGCATACATATCTATGTATATATATATTATGTGTGTGTGTGTGTTGAGTGGCACATTTCCACATTTGTATACACACACACATATAAAAATACACATAGATACACACATAGACACACATATGCACACATACACACACATAAGTATATGTATGTATATGTATATAGAAGTTTCTTATTAACAAGGTTTCTTCACGCAGTTGGTTTACAAATAAATTTATCCAAAACATTGTAATATGGAATTTTACAAAATATACAATTCTCTTACAGAATTAATGTTTTACTTTTCCCATTTTTTGTGAATTTTTTTTTATACAGCCCTAACAGAAGCAACCATCATTACACTTTGCACCTGGATTCTCAAGAATGATGAATTGAAATTACAGATATCATCTAAATATCTCGTTCTACTCCTAGGTTTCTCGCCGGTTGGCTTGGCTTGAAGGATTCATCTTGCCATTCTTTTCTGCAACATCCATGTCAATCGTCTGTAGCACTGGAGTTGTGACCTCTCAATTCGGAGAAATAGCATCCCGACTTTCAAAGACTCCCACATCATCGAGCTATGCACCCTGTCATGTAACGTTACTCTAGAGATTTTTCTTGGAAACCCGTTTCTGCCGTTTGTATACGCGATCCCACTCTTTCGATCATTACCCAATAGTCATAGACATAGGTGAGGATGCGCGCACGAAAACCGAATTGGGATAGCGAATGTGGCGTTTTTACAAAGCTTTCCTCGTCTGGGGCTGGAAAGCTGGATATGGCTCATAACTACGCCAGTACCTGCAATTCGAGCATCAAATTCGGCCTCCGACTTCCGATTGCTCGTGAATACGGCCCCGAGATACTAAGGTTTCCAAATATTAAAATTGTCATTTAACTGCTATAGCATCAGTGATGAAGTCACTGCGTGATTTCTCATCCTTCAAGAAAAAGCGCGCAAATATCTTTCAAATCACACCCTGGCCTGTTATAAAACAAGGAAGTGCTCATTAGTCAATGTAGTTATTATATATATATATGTGTGTGTGTGTGTGTGTGTGTGTGTGTGTGTGTATGTATAAAGAATACAAACTGGGACAAGAACGCAAAACATTTTGATGACGACACAAAAACCACGGACGAGACATTCGAAGCCTTCAATCATCAGTCAAGAACCGGATCATCCTCGCAATTTCGGCTGATTAATCTTGAGATTGCTCCAATCTGGCCAGCCCCAAGGAAAAACCAAGCTAAGCGCATTAGATTCCTTGGAAGAAAGCTTCGAATGTATACAAAACAAGGACAGAAAAACGGACGATGTTACACGTATATGAATACAAAAATAACACGTAAAACCAATAATAATAATATTAATATATATATATATTTACATATATAAAGATAGGTAGGTCACACCTATAATGTGTTCGAAGATAGATCTATTTGAGAGAAGCTGCCTGAAGGATAAACAGCAACAATCTCAATACTGATAACCACAACTAACAACCTCGTTTACTTTCAAATAGCATTCACAAGAATTTAAACGAACAAGGTCGAGCATCAGAACTCCAGAGAGACGGGATTTTAGCGTGTCACCTTCTCTAATAAATAATTTAATTAACACAAGCTGAAAGGAAAATCTCACGAGAATCAAGAGGAACTGCTGAGAACAGGAAGTTTCTTATTGTCAAGACTATTAGAAAATTAAATTAGAACTCTACCATTATTTGAATTCTCAAAGCACACATTTATAATTTTTTTTCTAGGATTTATAAAGATTTACATCCTACTTTCTCTAGTGAAACTCAGTAGTTATGATGAGATCATTAGTAGTCTTATATACAAGGATGTATCTCCACTCCATTCTAGACATGATGTTAACCATAGATATGGTTTGGGACCCGACGTTGTCTCTCTCTCTCTGTACACTTTTGTAGTTACCGGAACTGCTGTTGACGCCTCATATCATCACCTCATTTGTACAAGTCAAAGAGGGAGTCTTTACGAGGTCGCTCGACCTGATAAGCAACAGATAACCTAATCGCTCTCAGATCGCCCTTATACTCTCTTACAGAAGGACACTTTGGCAAATGTAGTGGCGAATATATACAAAAGTCGGGTTGATCGCGTTTGGAATGCCTTTGATCATAAATGGGTTCCTTCTGGATTGACTGAAGTCTAAGCAGCAACAGCAGCGACAACAACAATGACAAAAATAACATCTAGAACCGATCCAGCAGTGGTTATACACAATAGATATATGTTTAGATTAAGAGACGTTTCTAGGTACATTGATATACCCGATCCACACCCCTGGGTTTTCTGTTGACACTTCAGGTCATCATCTCATTTGTAGTACCATTCACAGCCTCTTCCTCTCTTCTCTCGGGCATCCATCACAACAGTCCAAACAGCTGTCGTTAGATCATTGCCTTATTTGTGGTCAACGAGGGCGCCGGATAATGGTGCTTCAATGATAAAAAGAAGTCTGCTAGAAATATCATTTTTTTTATTATTATTACAGAAGGGTAGGGTATATATTATAAAGTACTTCTCGATACTTCTAAAGAAACGGGATGGCCACGGCTAAAGCGTCTTTATCATAGGTCTGCTTGAACAGGTCTGATTTGAAACTATACAACACGTATGTATGTATGTATTGTAGGTATGCTTGCATGTATATGCATAAATATATATATAAAATATATATATATATATATATATATATATATATATATATATATATATAATATATATATATATATATATATTGTATAGAGGGCATTATTACACATAAATGCCCCACACTAAGAGGGACAAAGTCATTACTACCAAAATTATACTAATCATACCTAAATGCAGTTTTTCAAAGCAAGACATTTAAAAATTCATTTTTTAAATGTCTTGCTTTGAAAAACTGCATTTAGGTATGATTAGTATAATTTTGGTAGTAATGACTTTGTCCCTCTTAGTGTGAGGCATTTATGTGTAATAATGCCCTCTATACAATATAGATATAATTAATTTGTTCAAAAGAAAAAAATTATTTTCGAATTCTTTTCTTTTATGAGGTTTTCACGCTAACTACCCGATAATTTCTTGTTAAGATCCCTTATTAAGAGATTATCCTTAATTGTTAAACTTATATATATATATATATATATATATATAAATACATATACATGCATACATATATATGTATACATGTATTTATACATATGTATGTCTATATGTGCATATATATATATATATATATATATATATATATATATATATATAGATAGATAGATAGATAGATAGATAGATAGATAGATAGATAGATAGATAGATAGATAGATATAGATATATATAAGTCTGACATCCTAAATAGTGAAAAAGGTTAAGCAGCCCAAAATATATATTTATAAGCAAAGTATTATATTTATGTACAATAAAATAATAATTACAAATAAATTAATATAAAAAGCAGAAAAGAAAATGGAAAATAATAAACATAATAACAGAATGAATGAAATGTCTAACATCATAAAAGAATCCATGGAAATCCTTGCCGGCAGCCAATGTATACACACACACACACACACACACACACACACATGCTTGTTCAAATATATATCTCTCACTACAAAAGTTTTTGTTTATTAAAAGCAGAGATTTAAGTTGTTTTGGGTGGGTAATGATGTGTAGCATGTTCTATCTTTTTAGCTTGCATTACCAAACTCTTGGATAGTCTCTGAAATTTTCTCTGTGCAGATATCATCATACGTCTTCCTGCCATTCGATCGGAGGACAAGCTAAACAGAGGCAGGAAAATCAGAGACGGATCAAGACCCATAGAGGTCCTAAGTACTGAAAAGGTTTTGGTACTCCTATGTATATTTAATGCAAAATAATAATGAGTCATAAAATAAATTTTTATATCTCAAAATTAAACAAAACTAACAGTAAGATGGAAAATAATGTTCATTTTTGTATACTTCCACTATTTGTATACGAAAAGTCCTTGATGAGATCTTCACTCTGACATCATGAACACTTCGAAATTATATTCCAATCTTATAAACCATTTCTAATACAATTCTAGCAAATTTGAAGTGATTTCTTTTTTTACCGTCAACCATTTACAATTTCTGTGGTTCCCACCTTTCCTTTCATGCCATAAGCACGAGCCTATTTTGCTTAATGGTTACTCCAGCACAGAGGAAAATGTATCTGCTTCCTAAAACATACGTGCAGAAATATAAGAAGCTTAAACTGACACTCGAATGCATTCATATATTAATATGAACAAACCAAGAAACATATACACACAAATTCACTCGTATAAACACAAACATCAAACACACTTCGCAAAACACAACCACAAATGCGTATTTAATGTATTATCTTTTCAATTTTTACTCGTTTCATTTATTGGTTTGCGCCCATGCTGGGGCACCGTCTTGAAGAGAATAACTCCAAAAAACCAACCCCGGAATTTATTCATTTTAAGTCTGTTAGTTATACTGATTTTCATAACGTCCAAGTTACGTCTTACAGCATTTACAGAATTCCCAAGGCATTGAGCTGTAGTCGTGATGTCAGCGTGTTGATCCTCGGCACGAATCTTTATGATAAAGGTAACTCTTTCCCAATACACGGATGCACTGATTTTGCACCAGCGACACCAGTGCAAAATCACCTCCCTCCGACAAGTCATCCTAACGAGACGTCTGCATTGGCTGGGTCAAGCCCTCCGTCGTCAACCAGGAGAATACATCTACGAAGCAATTGCCCGAGCTCCCCTTCAGGGTTGGCGAAAGCGATGTGGTGGACAACGAAAAAGCTGGCTGGTGACAGTCAAGGCTGATCTGGAACCTAACCTAGGCCCCCATGTCTACGGCGTTCGCCGCTGGAATAAGGAGTGGTTGGAGATCACGCGGTCGTTAGCCTCAAATCGCCAGTTCTGGTCGGCGTTTGTGAGGGATGCAGCATTGAAGATGAATAAAGCCAGCTCAACCCACCCCGGGTGAATGCTGTCTCAAGACAAGAAGACAATACATGGATGGCTTACAGTCCTGTTTCTCAACTACAACTTTAACCTTCAGGCTCTCCAGCGCCATTGATTTTTCACCAACACATCAAGCTACTCCCGAAAAGGAAATTAAGGACCTAAAAATCGTCACATTTAGCCCAAATATGCTGTATATAATCGCTGTCAGACGCAGAAACACAAGCTGCACTAAGTACTATTTGTTTGTCAATATAATTAGCAGAGAAGAAATATATATGATTTGAGTTTGACTGCACTATCTAGCATGTAAGGCGTCCTGTCAAGGGTCGCCTCTCTGTGTATAAATCCTTATAACTTTTATATAACGTTTATATATATATGCATACAATGCATACGCACACACACATGCATGCATGCATGCTGACATAGAAACATACATACATACATACATACATACATACATACATACATACATACATACATACATACATACAAAAATGCACTTTTATTGATGTTGAAATTCCAATGAACGAGCCGTGGATCTAGGTTAGAAAGCGTTTTTTCCTATTTTGGAAAGAATTCTTAAAACAAACTGAATAATGACATACATATACACATACATACACACACTTATATATAGAAAATACAAATATATACACGTAGGCATGGTTGTGTGATCAATAAATTTGCTTCGCATCCACTTGTTTTCGTGGTCAGTACCATCACACCGGGCAACGGTTCTCTACTATATCTCCGGTATGACAAATACCTTGTGAATCAAGTGTTAGACGGAAACTGAAAGCATCTCAACATCAACACACACACACACTCATACATGTGTATACGTACGTACATACTTACACACACACAAACACACACACACAAACACAAACACACATACACTCACACATGTGTATACGTACGTACATACACACACACAAACACACACACATATATATAGACTTCGTTTTTGTATCTGGTTTGCAAGATTCTTTATGAGAATTCGAGTGTTCCATTCATTTATTTTTATATTTTGGAAGAAAACAAAATATAAATAATAAATGAACAGAAATCGAATGAGTGAGTGTGTTAGATAATGTTTTAACACGATATATAACTCTCCGCAGACACAACAATATATATATAATACAAACATTGGACAAGAACGTAAAGCATCCAGACAGACGATACAAAGAAAACAAAGACGGGTTATTCGGTGTTTACTTTCCTCAGTCGTATTCCCAGATTATCTTTGCAATTTCGACCGGTTATACTCGATATTGCTCTAATTTGGCTAGCCTCAAGGAAAAACTAAGGTAAGTACATTAGATTCCTTGGAAGAAAGCAGCGAATGTATACGAAAACAAGGACGGTAAAAAAAAACGGAGAAATGTTACACAAACACAAATGCAAATAACAGGACATAACAACAGGTGTCTTTCGACTAAGGACGAATTAAATTAAGATGGCGTGTTTGGAAGTAAAGCCTTACAACAGGAACATACGATTTGACAGGCACAGGGAGGAATATAGATGTTGCACGGATGGTAGTCGAACCAAGAAAGAAAGGTCAGTCTTGGCCGAACATCGGTCACGTGGGGGAGAAGAGAGAGGGGTAGAGACAGAGGGATAGAAGAATTAAGGAGGAGCGAGAAAAAATGAAAGGGACACAGTGGAGTGAAAGAGGGAAAGTGAGCATGAAGAGAAGGCCAGGAAATTTTTTTTTTAAACTTTCAAAATATTAACAATAAAAACAAACTTCCATCCTCGCCAACGCCACCACCACCACCACCACCACCACAACCACCACCACCACCACCACTACCATCAACAGCATTAACAACAAACCCAGTAGCAGCATCAACAGAATTAAGCAAATGGCTGATGTATCTGTGTACATGGCGCGGGAAGGAGGGGTGTGGGGGGTTAAAATGAAAAACAGGATAAGAAATAGAATAAGGTCGAAAGGTGTCGGCAAATGCTTTTAATCTATTTTTTTTTTATCTTTCTTTATTTACTTTATTTTTATTTTTAAAATTGAGAATAAGTGTCGGGTCGCATCGGTAGTGGTGTTGGACGTGTTGGTTGGGAGAAGTGACGGAGATGGAGGTGGTGGCGATTATGTCGCTGGTCATCTGATCGTTTTGCTAGTGAGCGGCTCCTGTAGACGAGACCTTTGAAGTGGTTTAAGTATTGTGGCAACATCACTGCCTGGACCAAGCCATAAATTACCCTATTGCAATTCTGTTCTCCCTCTCTCTCACTCATTCACTCACACCATCTCTCTCCCCGTCTCTCTCTGTTCCTCTCTCTCTACGTCGCTCTCTCCCTCTCCCATTGTCTCATTATCGAAGTCAAATGTCGCCGACCCTCCACTATCTCCCCTTCTATCTATCATTTTCACATTTTATATTCATCATTTATTTCGTTAAGTTTTAATTTAATGTATACAAAATAACAGAAAAGGAAGAACAAAAAAAAATCAAATGTATTCATAAGCACAGGTGTAACTGCGTGATAAGACGGTTGCTTCCCAACCTCAGGGTTCTGCGTTCAGTTCCACTGTGTGGCAGCTTGGGCAAGCGATTTTCTACTAAATTCTCGGACCGACTAAAGACTTGAGATCTGATTCGTTAGACGGAATCTGACAGAAGTTCGTCATATATTTATTTTGCTTTTAGATTTGTTTCGCAAGATTCTTTATGTGAGTTCGTGTGTTGAAGCATACTCTGTTTTGTCTGGGGAGAGTCATTCTCTTTTAGTGCCATATGATTTTCGTTTCGTCTAGCAACATTTTCAATAGTTGTTGAAAAGGCTGCAAGACAGAGAGAAAATTTTAGAAAAATAAATAAGTCAATGAGCGGAAATGTTACCGCTGAGTGTGTTAAATTATAAGGCACTAAAAGAGAATGACTTTCCCCAGTCACAACAGTATATATATATATATATATATATATATAAACACCTTCTATCAATTCAAAATGAATAATTAAATCACACCATCTAGAAAATTACATATAATAAAGTTAAAATTAAAATAACAATAAAAAGTAAAGATTAAGTAAATTACAAAAATAAAATAATGTATATACATTATACTATTTTTGTTATTTTAATTTTAACTTTTCTATTATATGTAATTTTCTAGATGGAGTAATTTTATTATTCATTTTGAATTGATAATATGTGGTTTTATTCTAATATTTTATATATACATATATTGCGTGGAATTGATTTAGTATTTCTAAATTGAATTTTTTTACCTCGTAAGTTTGGATTTATTCCTCAAATAATAATAATAATTATATTATATATATATATATATATATATATATATATATATATATATATATATATATGAGTGTGTGTGTGTGTTTTTTGTCTGTGTTTGTCCTACCGCACCACCGCTTGTCAGCCAGAGTTGGTCTGTTTACCTATCCGTAATCCAGCGGTTCGACAAAAGGGACCGTACAAATAAGTACCAAGCTTTAAAACATTCAAGTACTGGGTTTATTCGTTCGTGTAAAATTCTTGGAAACGGTGCCCCAGCATGGCAGTAGTCTAATGACTGAAGCAACTAAAAGATAAAAGAAAAGATAAATTATACACTCTTCTCGGTACACCTTGTACAGTGTGACCCCAAAGTAGGTTTACAATTATCACGAAGGCACTTCAAATTCCTTTTTAAACATTTTATTACATTTAAATTTCTACCTTACAATCATATTGTTTATGTACATCTTAAAAAGACAATGTTTAATCTCTCAGATGCTCAAAATGTCCTCTTTCAGCATTGCAAAATTTTTCAAACCATTTCAGGACACTCTGACACACAGTGAGGCACAAATACCGATCTCCATCAATTTCAGTGAATGTGTCAGAAATGTAATCTTTTAATTCATTTACTGTTTTGGGATTCTTCTCATAAACCCTGTTCTTTACAACTACCCCTCCCACCAAATCGAAATCCATTGGTGTCAGGTTAGGTGAACGTGGTGGCCATTCGATGCTGACTCGTCTTCCAAACCAACGCTGTGGAAAGGCTTCGTTAAGGTAGTCTCTTATTATCAACTGAAAAGGGAGCTTGACAAAATTAACTAAATTAGCATAGAATAATGGTTTCATTTTTCTTTTTATAATTATATCTCAGCTGTTAATATATGGATATGAAAGAGATAGTTGAATAACTGTAAACCTACTTTTGGGTCACCCTGTATAATCTATGAGGGAAATCTCAAACTTTCATACCACTGCTTAAACTTAATCTAGAAATGATTGTTATCCCTCAAAAATCTTCAGGTTAATGACAATAGTTAAATAAATAAGCAAATATAGTTAAACAATATTTTTTAAGAAATAAATAGAATAATAATTTTTCTTATAAAAAAACTCCATTATCTAAATTAGAAACTTAAAACATTAGGATTATGTCATACAACCCATTTATTATGTTAAATATTTATTTTATTTTTAAGGTAAAAAAGATAGAAATATGTATGTCTATGATACGCATTTGTACGTTAATTTCACGAGCCAGCTGTTCCGTTGTTCGGATCAACAGGAACCCTCGTCACCGCAACCGACGTAGTACCTAGTTCTTTATTACCCACAAGGGGCTAAACATAGAGGAGACAAACATGGACAGACATAGGTATTAAGTCGATTATATCGACCCCAGTGCTTAACTGGTACTTAATTTATCGACCCCGAAAGGATGAAAGACAAAGTCGACCTCGGCGGAATTTGAACTCAGAACGTAACGGCAGCCGAAATACCGCTAAGCATTTGGCCCGACGTGCTAACGATTCTGCTAGCTCACCGCTTAGTTGATGTGTGCATATGTATGTATGTATGTATGTATGTATGTATGTATGTATGTATGTATGTATGTATGTATGTATGTATGTATGTATGTATGTCTGAGTGTCTATCTGTATATGCATGTATAAATGGATCTGTTCAACCGTTTACACCGCTTAACCATCCGTAATGCTAATCTTCCATAACTTTTCGATTACATAATTATATACCAATAAATGTAGACTAGAAAATAAATACTGGATTCCATATGACCGACTAAACATTTCTAGACGGAACCCCAGCATGGCCGCACTTCAGTGGCTAAAACAGAGTGGCAGAGGACAATATTATTAAATTTTGTATTTGTCTCTTAAAACTCTTTGTCTTGTGTCGCTTCGCCATTTATTTTCATTGTGTCTTCATTTGATTTATTTCCAACACTCATTTGTTTTCACACTTTGGGAGCAACGATTGTCATTGACGTATGTATGTAAGAGTGTTGTATGTGTATATGTGTGTGTGTATTAGTTTTTATGTTTGTATGTCTATAGGTGTGTATGTGTGTGTGTGTGTGCGTGTAATTGTTGTTCGTGTATGTGTGATTGTATGTGTATAGTAATATATATATATATATATATATATATATGAATGAATGCTTGTGAGTTTGTGCATCATCAGAGTATGTATTATTTAGTGGTCGATGTGAGTGTATATATGTGCATTCGTGAATTTCTATTGTTGGTATATACACACAATAAACATACATACATACATATGTATGTGCGTGTGCGCGTGGGTGTGTGTGTGTGTCTGCGTGTGAATATATATTCACATAGGCATGGTAAGTATGTGCTAATGTGTAGTCTATATACATACCATATCCATACCCACACACTATATATATATATATATATACATACATGTATATATAAATACATACATATATACATATATATAATATATACATATATATATATATGTATTTTTCTACATACCTTAATATATATATATATATCTATATATATATATAATATATATATATATATATATAATATATATATATATATATATATGGGTGTATTTATACTACACGAACGTGCGTGTGGGGGGGGGGGGCGTGATAGAGGCTGGGAAGGAGTATCAGCCAGATAACTGAATCCTCGCTACATTTACAATAAATCACACAGGAGTGTGACTACTGTGTTTATTTATTTATTTATTTACCTTTTGTTTATTTGTTTGTTATTTCGATGTGGGGATAATTAGAAACAGATTAGCCGCTTATCCCGCCGTACCCACCTTCCCTGGTTTAGCCTCACCAAACCTGTCCCCCCACCATCAAATGACACATTGGAAATCTAAGGGAAAATTAAACTATCTTCGCTCTTTAAGGACTACGGATAATGCCATCATCAGCATCCTCAGCTGCAGCAGCATCATTGCCTTCCTCACAATCATCATCATCACCATCATCATCATCATCATCACCCTTACTAATCATCGTCGTCGTTGTCATCGTCGGCGACGTCCTCGTCATCATCATCATCATCATCGACACTATCATCATCTACGTCGTAGTCATCATCATCATTATCGTCATCGTCGCCGTTATTGTCGTCATCATCATAATCCTCCTCCTCCTCATCATCATCATCATCCTCGTCCTTATCAATACTATCATGATCAGATTCGGTGACATCATCATGGTTGTCGTCGTCCTCGTCATCATTGTCATCATCATCATCACAATCTTCAGCACTATCACAATCGTCTTCGTCATCGTCATCATCATCCTCTTCGTCGTCATCGTCGTCGCACCGCCGTCATCGTCGTCACCGTTACCGTCACCCTAGCCATCATCATCATCAACACTATCATGATCGTCGTCATCCTCATCGTCATCATCATTATCATCATCATCCGCACAACAGTAACTTCTTAACAATCATTATAGCAACAAACAACATTCTTAGCGCAATCCTACTAGCGCCACCACCAGAGTCAACACTATTACAACCACCACCAACACCTTCAAAGCCACTACTATCACCATCCATACATACACTACCACTAGCCATCTTCTTCATACTAGTCCTGCCAACATCAGTAACAACAACAGCAACAGCACTAGTACCAGTACTATTATTATCATCATCACAATTACCACCACTACTAATACAAACACCTATACTGTGACAAACCATCATTTTCATACTTCCCCTAGCTACAACAGCAACAACAGTAATACTACAACTATCACCACTAATGGCCCCTACGTACCTGTACTCCGACGATCACCACCTTGAAACTACCACTGTCATCAAGGGTGAAACTCTAGCACAAACAGAGATACAACCACAACGCAAACCACCATCATTACTACCACCACCAACAACAACACTACCATCACCACCATCATCACCATCACCACCAGTACCAACAACAACACTACCATCACCACCAACACCAACACCCCCATCACCACCATCATTACTACCAACAACACCACCAACACCACCAACAACAACACCAACACCACCAACAACGCCAACACCACCATCACCACCATCACTACTATCACCACCTCCACCATTACAACCAACATCACCGCCATCACAACCATCACCACCAACACCATCACCACAATCATCACACCCATCCCCACCACCAACAACAACAACACAACCATTACCATTTTTCTCTCTCTCCCTTTCTTTCTCTCCTCTTCTCTCTCTCTCCCTTTGTCACTCTCCCCTTTCTCTTTCTCTTTCCCTCTCTCTTTCTCTCTCACACTCTCTCAGTTTCTCTTTCTCTCTCTCTCTCTTTCTCTTTCTCTCTCTCACACACTCTCACACTCTCTCACTATCTGTCCTTCTATTACGGCTAATATATTTTTTTACAAGCTGTAGTAGTGCCTCGAAGGGCTTTAGTCGAACAAGTCGACCGCAGGGCATCAGCCTAGTGATTATTTTATCGGTCTCTTTTTGCCGAGTCGCGGGTTACGGAGATGTAAGAAAATCTTTACGAACTTTGCGACATATGGAATGAATAATAAACAACTTTACATAAATTGGGTTGAATAAAGGCAAAAAAGCTCGAAAGGTTTTAATCATTGCCTCACGTCTTTACCACACTTGAACAAATATAGGCTCTTACTATGCGCAATCCTGAGAAAAACTTTATTGAATTTAAACCTGAGAACGCTTCTTTAGAATCCCATAGTCGTTTGCTACAAAGAAAATCTACATGGGCAAAATTGTCTTTGGTAGCGATGCCAAAAGCGATCACAATTATGCCACAAACACGGATCATCGGTCAATTTTCTGTTGAAAACTAGAGCTTTGTGCAAAGAAATGGTATCACAATATTTCAAAGACAGTATTTAATCATGGAATACTGAAGACGTTCACACTGACCATTATTGACGGAAAATATGCCAATAATTGTTCCAAGAAAGCATGATTTTTGGTCATTTTCCGTTGACAAATACGGTTTTGTGCATCACAAATGTACTCATAATATTTCTTGAACATTGTTGCATTTTTGGAGTCCGAAAACATTAAAATTGGCAACGTAGATTAGAAGCAAATACAAATATTGCGGAAAATGACCTCAAATTGTGCAACCCGACCTCGTACCCGGGATTATTGTTGCGGTAAAAAAAAAACAATTGTCAGAAAACATACTTCATTTGAATGCCGAACGATTACTGAATCTTGTGATACCTCATACGTCAAAATCAGCAATTCGGTTTTGGATTCTACAAGGAACATACACACCACACACAGACACACACACACGCCTTCACACAAAAACTCTGCTTTACATACATAGATATTATATATATATATATATATATATTATATATATATATATATATATATATATATATGTATGTATATATATCTAATATAGGATAACATTTTTCGAAAAAAGTTTATCAATGGCCAGCATATTAAAAAATACCTTTAAAGGTTAAATTTATATACAACTTTTGCCCTTGTTTCTATATGTATATATATATGTGTGTGTGTGTGTGTGCGTGTATGCATGTATGTATGTATACATGAATATATGTACACTCTAGCATATATCTCGGACAAACGAGATATGCTCAATACATATTGTAAAGGAGACAGTTGTTTTTCCTACTCACATAGAAATTGAGAGTTTTTCTCGCGAATCAAGTTTCACACCACTGCGATCTTCAAGCGAGTAAGAATTCCTGCTGATCGCATTGGCCTGAAATTTGAGTCACAACTCAAGTTTCAGATTCACTTCAATAAAATACCTATTCACACTCACACACACACATGCACGCCCAAAATAATACATATCGACACACACGCGCGCACGCACACATACACACACATGTTTGTATTGTGTCTCCCAAAAATGTATACACATTTTAATTGCTGATAACTCACTAAATTTTCATTTCTTTCTGGATTTGACCCTCAGAAATAATCTTTTCTACTCTAAGCACCAGGCCCGAAATTTTGGAGGGTAAGAGGCCAGTCGATTATATTGACCTCAGCATGGCCGCAGTCAATTAGAAAATAAGAGAATATATATATACAATAATGGAAAAATTATACTAAATGTACAAATAGATGATGAATAAAGCACCAGCACATTTTCGATTACCTGTTGTTATCCGTAGATTTATTGCAGGAACTTCGTGGTTGCGGTAGGGGGTAACAGTATTAATAAAATAGATGGAAGGAGAAAAGATTTTATTGGGTACAACACATGTTTCGACCCGTTCTGGGTCTCTTCGGGTGCATCAATAAAAATCAGGAAATCTCTCGTAAAACATTTTATTGATGTACACGAAGAGCCCCAGAACGGGTCGAAACATGTGTCGTACCCAATAAAATCTTTTCTCCTCCCATCTATTATATTAATACTATATATATATATATGATTATTAGATAATTGGCTTAAATTCCTTTGTTGTTTTTGCTCTGCATATTTCAATCCGTATTTTTCATCAACAATCTTTCAATAAATCAGTTAATAATATATTTTCCTTCATTGGTCACAATTTCTTGCTAATGTTCCTCTAGCTTGTCAAAATCATGAAAGTAGAAATCTCCGGGTCATTACTCGAAGAATACATCGATCACTTCTTTCAGTTCCACGTCGCTGTTGAAAGAAATGCTACACAGACTGTAGAAGAGCGAATGCAGTAAGTGATAATCTGAAGGCGTTATACTAGGAGAATACAATGGGGGCGGTAGAACTTCCCAACCGAGTTCTCGAATAGTTCTCTTTGGTCAACTAAGTGAAATGGGGAGAGCATTTTCAAGTTGAATACTGGTCGGGTCATTTCATTCGAAAAACCTCGTTACGCCAATACATTTGCTGAGCGTAAAAGCTCTGCACTGATCTCGTGAGGTTTTTTTTTTTCAAACATTTTGTAGTAGATTAGCTCTTTAGAGTTCCACCAAATGCTGGTCATTGTCTTGTGTAGACGTAGTTCTAGCTTAGCTCAAGGTGCTCTTGGCTTCTCTAGACTCATACATTCTTTCTTCCGATTCATATTACTGTAAAGACACCAGTTTTATTCGCCAGTGATGATGAAGTAAAGAGACCATGCGTAGTCAAGCGTAGAGCGAACAAGCTGGCGACGCCAGAAGAGCACTGGAGTTTGTTTCTTTGTTCAGAGCGTTTGACACCCAAGCATCAGGGTTTGGGACCTTACCATTAAGTGAAGGTGACGAGCGACGGCATCATGAGAGGATCCTTTCCATCTCCTGGATCAATTCCCTAGCGAACTTGCTCAGATTCTGGTACTTCAGTAGGTTCAATTGATCCTCGTTGTATTTAACAGGCGGGTAGGAATGCGGAGAGGTTGTGAGGTCGAATTTCCTCCCTTTGAAATGTGGGAGCCATTACTGTATAGTTCTCTATGTGCAGCACAAATGTCCCAAGCAGATTTGGCAGCATTCTAACCGTGTTTAAAAGCGAAGAGAAGTAAGGGTCGAAAACACACATTTTTCGTTCTTGCTGCTTTGTTCATCAAATGTCTGAAAAGAGATAAACTTTATTCAAATTTGAAAAACAACAAAGAAAACTTGTGTGGTAAGAACAGAGCTGCAAAAATATACAAAAATCGATAAAACACAGCGATAAAAATATTTTCGTGTAAATTGAAATAACAATAAAAAGAATCGAAAGAATTTATGTGAGAACCCAAAACATGGAGATGTTCGTGTGTGTTTGTACATGTGTTTACGTGCATGTGTGAGACCAAAGACCAATTCCAAGTTCGTAACATTGCAATTAGCTACTACATGGTATTGGCCGAGTAGTCGGTGACGTGACTTAACCGTCCTTATAGGAGGTGCGGGCATCGGGAAGAGTTTGCGCTCACACGGCAGTGGATGTGCTACATGTGAAACCAACCAGAGGCTTAGACTGAATCAGGTGGATTTCATCAGGTATACCAAAACATTAGAGAGCCATAAATCGATGTTGTACAAATATTTAATGTTAATGCTAGACTGGACCGGTCTTGCATAAAGAAAACCTAAGGGTCAATAGGGAACACATTATTGATAAAATAATATTCAAACACACCAACAGCGGATATGTTATAAGGACGACTTCAGTTAAGAATACATGCATACATACATGCATACATACATACATATATACATATATACACACGCGCACACACACTCACTCACCACACACACATACATATTTATGTATATACATATGTACATCGATAGACAGATAGATAGACAGACAGACAAACAGACAGACAGAGAGATAGATATAGAGATAGATATACAGAGAGAGACAGACAGACTGACAGACAGATGAATGATAGTGATAGATAGATAGATAGATAGATAGATAGATAGATAGATAGATAGATAGATAGATAGATAGATAGATAGATAAATAGATAGGTAGATAGATAGATAGATAGTAGATAGATAGACAGACAGACAGACAGACAGACAGATAGCTAGGATAGATAGATTAGATAGATAGATAGATAGATAGATAGATAGATAGATAGATAAATAGATAGATAGATAGATAGATGATAGATGCACACACATACGTTTATTATATTCACACATGTGTGTCTATTGTATAAAATTTGATAAATGATGGTTAATAACGAAAATGTAGAAGGGAAAATATATACAATGTGTCTAACTAAATATCACTATTATTACGATTAATTTAATTTTATTTATTTCAAAAAAGAGGCGAAACAAAATCACGATTATCAGTGAAAGGAAGATGGGCTGGCCGAATGAAAAAAAAAACAAAAGAAAAAAAACGAAATACGGAAAGAATGAGAGAAGAAATGAAATACAGCAAGGAAGAAAAATGAAATAAAACAATATTAACTGTCAGCTGTGTTGGGAAGAAATCGATGCAGTAAAATGTGAGAGCTGAGGGAAACCTTGGGATTGCATACAGACGAGAATGGCTTGTATTGTAATGGCGATTGGATTTTGTTGGAACAAGTAAATAACACGCACTAATACACCAACACAGATAGATGCAAATACAAACACGAACACGTTGATATGTGCTTACCTAAACATAGTATACACTGGTCTATCTATCCATATATGCATGTATATATATATATATATATTATCGTTCGGTGTATATTACTGGAATTCAACAAACATAATGCCCAATACACTGAAGTATAGCTTATATAATGTAATGTAATACGTATTCAAGATGGAGAGGCTGAACGCATTAGGAAGAACCATTGTTGATATTTATGTTGTTATCAATAGTGTATATTTTTTTACTTATTTTTGTTTTACGTTCATTGCATGCAGATTAGATTTTTACCTTCATATATATATATATATATATATATAATATATTACATATAATATATATATATATATATATATATATATATATATATATATATATATATACATACTTATATTCATATATAATATACATATATGTGTATGTTATAATATATATGTATGAATGCTTGCATGTATGCATGTAGATATATATTTAATATATTTATTTATATGAATTCCTGTGTACATACACACACACACATACACACACACACGCACACACATATACATATATATATATACATAGTCGATAACTGATGAGAAATTTGTGACCTGTGTTTGTTCTCCGTTCGTCTGTGTGTCTGTGCGTCTGTGTATTCAGTGCATTTAGTATATCTTTCCGCCCGTTTGTTTATTTCTATAAGTGTTTGACTTCTATAAATATATATGTACATATATGTGTGTGTGTGTGTGTGTGTGTGTGTTTGTGTGTTTGTGTGTATGTCTGTGTGTGTGCTGTTTGTATGTTTGTTGTACGTGTGTGTGTGAGTGCATGTAAGTATTTACAAATGCATGTGGAAACATCTTGTAAGAAAACAGTCCTGCAATGGAAGATTGTATCCATTATCAGAAAGTCAGAAGACAGCAATAGTAGTGGGAGCTTGTTTCACTGTTTTGAGTTAACTTATTCCTTTCCGTCTATCTCCACCAAGATGAGAAATAAAACCTTGAAAATAAAATAATTTTTTATAATTGCTGTTGCTGTTCCTGTTTGGCAGAATTGAATGTGGCGAGCAGGCAGAAATGTTAGCACGCCGGGCGAAATGCTTAGCGGTATTTCGTCTGCCGTTACGTTCTGAGTTCAAATTCCGCCGAGGTCGATTTGCCGTTCGGGGTTGATAAATTAAGTACCAGTTACGCACTGGGGTCGATGTAATCGACTTAATACACCTATGTCTGTCCTTGTTTGTCCCCTCTGTGTTTAGCCCCTTGTGGGTAATAAAGAAATAGGTATTTCTCCTGCTGTTACCTTCTGAGTTCAAATTCTGCCGAGGTCGATTTGCCGTTCATCCTTTCGGGGTCGATTAATTAAGCACCAGCTACGCACTGGGGTTGATGTAATCGACTTAAACCCCCATGTCTGTCCTTGTTTGTCCCCTCTATGTTTAGCACCTTGTGGGCAATAAAGAAATAAGAAATGTCAGCACGCCGGGCGAAATGCTTAGTAGTATTCCATCCGTCGCTGCGTTCTGAGTTCAAATTGCGCTGTGTTTGAGTTTGCCTTTCATCCTTTCGGGGTCGATAAATTAAGTACCAGTTGAACACTGGGGGTCAATGTAATCGACACATTCCCTTCCCCAAGATGACTGCCCTTGTGGCAAAATTTGAACCATTATCATTATTATTATAGTAGACGACGCACAGTATACAATACCGTGAGGTTGTTGACTGAAGATATTGTGTCTACCGGGGGTTTGTACTCTTTGTCAAGTCACAAGGACATCAGACAGACAGTACTTTACGCAATATGCGTGCAGTTCCAAGTAATGCCGACTTTTGTAATACATCCAGATTGTAGGGTGGTATCGAACCCAATCGTCCGATGACAAAACGATAACATTTATGTTTGACTCTCGTAGCTGCTCCATCCTAGCGACTTCAATTATTAAAAATGGCCAGCGTGAAAGGAACAATTCTGAGCATGAACCTGTAAAAAAACAAAGAAAAAAGAGAAGAGCAGACACAAACGGTATCGACAAAATAAGTACGGGGGTCAATGTAATCGACTCCCCACTCCACAAAATTTGGGACATTGAGTCTGTAGTAGAGAATTTATTCTTATTATCTTAATGAGGATCTTCGTGACGACGACGATGATGATGATGATAATGATGATTGAGATAGTGATAATAATAAACGTTACTTGTATTTACCACATTGTAAGAACAGAATAGAGTTTGAGTGAGAAGAAGTGGAGAAGCAGAAATAATAGTAATAATAAACTTTTCTACTAGAGGCACAAGGCCTGAAATTTAGCGGGAGTGGACGAGTCGATTACGCCGACTCCAGTGTTTCACTGGTAGTTGACTCATCGACCCCAAAGGGTGAAACGGACGAAATGCCGCTAAGCATTTTCCCCGGCGTGCTAACGCTTCGGCACATCAAAGTCCACCCGTTTCTTATTCACCTCCACTTCAACTGCAACAGATATGGTTTGTGCCCTACCCACCAAAACTAAAGACCTCCGAGCAAAATAAACACAAAAATATTGTTTTCAAATTTTGGCGCAAGGTTAGCAGTTTTGAGGTGCGGTGTTAAGTCGATTAAATCGACCCGAATGTTAAACTGGTACTTTTGTTATTGACTCCAAAAGTTTGAAAGGCAATGTCGACGTCGGCGGAATTTGAACTCAGAACGTAAAGACGGACGAAATGCTGCTAAGCATTTTTCCCGGTGTGCCAACGATTCTGCCAGCTCGTCGCCTTAAACACACGCAAAAAGAAAAATGTAAAAACTTCAAAAAAAATCATACAAATAAATAATAGATAGAATATGGTAACATCATCATCATCATCATCATCATCAACACCAACTACAGTAAAAACAGCAAAAGAAGAGCCGCTTGAACAACAAAAACACAAAAAAAAATGCAACAACAACTACAAAGAACAATCACAATAAGAGCACCACCACACAGACGTAAACAACAATAAACAGAA